>NC_091118.1:193604836-193904836 GCF_040183065.1 Periplaneta americana
AATACAAAAAATATTTTAATGATTAACTTAGCAACTTCTTTACTGTGTTAACATTAGAAGATTACCTAGCTGACCAGTTTCGAGGTGGCATTCTTCACTGTCCGAAGTCTAGGCCACCACTTCGAAATTAGTCAGCCAGGTAATTTTCTAATATAAACACAGTAAAGAAGTTCTAAAGTTAATCAGTGATTATATAAATGTTAAAAGTGTATAGTCAATAATGAAGGCGAAAATGTTTGTTACTCCCATGAGATTATTCCAATATGTCCTCAAAACTCTCCTTAATCTACTGATATCTTTCAGCTGCCATAATTATGCATTCAACAATCTGCATTTAGTTAAAACCTTGTACAATTTCAACTGAGTTCATAATATTTTAAAGCTAATCCCGTGCGTACGTCATGAAGGCGCTGGGTGGGAAGGGCATGGAGATAGAAACCTATACATTCTTGACATTGCCATTAGAATGAGATGGTGTGGTCGGCATCACGCTCTGGCCGTCTTTTACAAAAGATTCGATGCTCAATTTGACAGGAGGCTAATTCGTTTCAGGCTATTTCGATCCATCTTTTTGGGTCACTTCTCATTTTCGGCATTAGACCATTTAGGTAAATAAGACATTTCGGTCCTACGAAATTTTTGGTACAGCATTTTCGGTAATAGGTCATTTTCATATCACGAATTTTTTGGTACAGCACTTCGGTCACTTGGGTCACTTTATCATTTTTGTGATTGCTTTGTGTCAGTCATGTTGCTTGGACATTGCTTATGAAATAAATTTGATTTAAATTATATTTCCTAGCAACGGAAAAAACAATTTGCAAAATGCAATAAAATTTCTGAATAGAAGTAAAATCATTTCCTAGCAACGGAAAAAAAAAAAAACTCTTTACAAACAAACGTAAGACCTCTCCTGAACAAAACATACATCAAGAACCAGGAGCAAATCGTGTCCATTGTGGGAAGATATCAGGACTACAATACCAGAGGACAGTTGGATGTTTATCTAAGGACACTGACCTACAAAGTGAAGATCAACCCCAGTGAGCGTGCGGCTGATAGTGGTAGTGAAGAGGAAGAAACGGAATAGTACCACAGTCTAGTATACACAGTCGCGAAGCTCAATACGTAGTAAATATGCAAACATTAGATAGTTGCTCACCACTAGGATCGCTAATATCGCCTCATTACAGGCAATGAAAAATAGTACCGTCACAGTCTATTGTTTCTAGCACCCTCAAAACTCAAGCTTCGTGACTGTATATAGTAGACTGTGATAGTACCTACTCAGACAGTAAATTTCTGTGCAATTGCTTACAATAACAATAATTATTATTTCCATTTCATTATATTTTGAGGGTAGGTACCAATATACCATAATTACCAAAAGAAGTCATTAGCAATATGCAGTGACCCAAAGATACCAATGACCGAAAAAGCGTGGCCCAATTGTCAGGTATAGGCTAATTGAATATCGGGGCCGTTCCAGAAGTTCTGGCAATGAGAAAACCCCCATTCCATGCGGAATGAAACCAAAGACCTTCCAGTCCATACCCTTGTTCTATATTTACATTACTCCGCAAATTCCTCGATATCAATTTATCTATTGTTTACACCGTTGCCACAGTGATGTGTGCCAGTCCAAACAATTGAAAACTAGTTAATCTGTCCTATTATTTATGTTTATTGTCAAATTACTAGTGTCAATCTAATGTCTTATACATTACAATACAGTTCTTGCTAGCTCATAAAAGTGATAATAAGTTACTAACTAATCCAGTGTTTGTTATTGTATCAAAACCCCGATTGCAGTCACGCGTGTTTCTACTTCACAAGGCCACGCCTTGCTTATTGTTTTTTTTTTATTATTTAATATAGCTACTGTATTTAGCTTAGCAGTGAAGAATCCAAAATGTATCTCTTTTAGAGAGCATCTTGTTTATAATATACGAGATAATGCATGAGCAGTACCTAGCTTGACCTTATAAAGCGGCTAGCTACACCACAATTTTGGTCTTCATATGGCAGCTTCTTAAAAGTAATACTTACTTACTGGCTTTTAAGGAACCCGGAGGTTCATTGTCGCCCTCACATAAGCCCGCCATTGGTCCCTATCCTGAGCAAGATCAATCCAGTCTCTACCATCATATCCCACCTCCCTCAAATCCATTTTAATATTATCTTCCCATCTACGTCTCAGCCTCCCAAAGGTCTTTTCCC
Source organism: Periplaneta americana (assembly GCF_040183065.1). Classification (NCBI taxonomy): domain Eukaryota; kingdom Metazoa; phylum Arthropoda; class Insecta; order Blattodea; family Blattidae; genus Periplaneta; species Periplaneta americana. The sequence goes on from NC_091118.1 coordinate 193,607,057, forward strand.
CTCTGGCCTCCTAACTAACACTCTATATGCATTTCTGGATTCGCCCATACGTACTACATGCTCTGCCCATCTCAAACGTCTGGATTTAATGTTCCTAATTACGTCAAATGAAGGATACAATGCGTGCAGCTCTGCGTTGTGTAACTTTCTCCATTCTCCTGTAACTTCATCCCTCTTAGCCCCAAATATTTTCCCAGAAACCTTATTCTCAAATACCCTCAATCTCTGTTCCTCTCTCAAAGTGAGAGTCCAAGTTTCACAGCCATACAGAACAACCGGTAATATAACTATAACTGTTTTATAATTCTAACTTTCAGATTTTTTGACAGCAGGCTAGATGACAAAAGCTTCTCAACCGAATAATAACAGGCATTTCCCATATTTATTCTGCGTTTAATTTCCTCCCGAGTGTCATTTATATTTGTTACTCTTGCTCCAAGATATTTGAATTTTTCCACCTCTTCGAAGGATAAATCTCCAACTTTTATATTCCATGTCGTACAATATTCTGATCACGAGACATAATCATATACTTAGTCTTTTCGGGATTTACTTCCAACCCTATCCCTTTACTTGCTTCAAGTAGAATTTCCGCGTTTTCCCTAATCGTTTGTGGATTTTCTCCTAACATATTCACGTCATCCGCATAAACAAGCAGCTGATGTATCCCGTTCAATTCCAAACCCTCCATGTTATCCTGAACTTTCCTAATGGCAAATTCTAGAGCAAAGTTAAAAAGCAAAGGTGACAGTGCATCTCCTTGCTTTAGCCCGCAGTGAATTTCTTAAAAGTAATACATGATTTAAATTGCTCATATCTTTGATAATTTTAGGCGAACTTGAAAATTCGTACGCTTATATAAAGAAATTAATATAATGTTCAATATAAGTATCCAGTTGTCATAGCAATGACTTCGTTCAGAACCGGTTAATTCCCTTGAAACTTGGCTTTAACAATTTGTATTTGTGAAAATAAATTAGACCTATCTTTATCCATGACTGGTATCTAAACTTTAGTGGCCTTTCTTTCACCGTCCTTAGCAATCTAAAGAATGGCTGTTGTCCACACCCGTAACATAATAGCGTCTTACCCCATTCATTTTAAGTGGAATAAGAAGTTCATTAACACACTAGTTTTTCTTACCCCACTCGTTTTCAGGAATGAATTATAGCATCAAGTATATTTCAAAATGTATTGAAACTAAGTTTAATACAATATTACAAAATAATAATTGTATTAATTTTACCTGGATATGGTTTTTAAATCTTGCTCTTCAATATCTGAAGGCAAACTTTCAGAATCACTCATTTTAAAACTTAAAAATTACAAATTTGTAGTAAAAACAAACTTTTGTTTATAGTAACATTGTGGTTGCCATGGATTTATAGCGTCACAATACATTATTTCAACTGCTACCTAGATAGTTAGCTTCAATTTTCTGTTTCTCACAAAAAAAAATTAATAAATTTTTAAACGTCAAATTATTTTTGAACGGGTGTAGATAAAATATTGTGCAATACGTGTGTGACAACGCCATATTAATCCGAACTTTTACGCCCATATATTAATAATGCTCTTATCCCAATTGCATCGTAAATATCTATTAGCAGTGAATTATTTTTTTAATCACTCTCTCGATAACAACGAACACATTAGCAAAATAAAATCCATACATGCATTTATAAGTTCTTTACAAATTACAAAGAAAAGGCCTCTCATTTAAAATTACATTTAGATACCGATAATGATAAAATGATGTAGTATACACACGAGAGTGAACAGTTCTTATGCACTCGTGGAAATTGTCTTTCCACTAGTGGATAAAATGTAATTTTACTCTTATACTCAGGGCCGGGTATTTATGGAGATCGAGAAAATCACGACATAATAGATATACAATATATTTTTATTAACCTTTACGAATTAAGTGATTCTGATTAATAATATGAGGATGCGACAAATCTCGAAATAGAGTTCTAATATAGAAATATGAACACATTCCCGAATTATTACTATTGCGTCGTTTTATAGCGAATTTCAAATTCTGAGTTTTTTCAGATTTTTTTTTCACTTGACTCTGTTATATATCCAAGTAGCCTACATTACATAGTATTTCAGGTGTTATGATTACGTTAGTGAACTAAAAAGACGAAGAATTCAACATTTCACTAATAATTTGAAAGTGTTAATTTAAGGGCTGCAATTTTTTTTTAATTAATGTGTTAAATACAGTCTCATCCAACAAATATTATATTGGCCATACTGCAGCTTTACCAGAATCCAACGAACCTTTAATGTTAATTATTTGGAAAGTAATATTCATACTGAGTTAATATTCCGATTCCAAAACAATTGTACTTTACAAAATTTTCATTAATCTCAGCCAAGAGTACAAATAAATCTCCAACAATCTCCGCAGACACCAGTATTAAAAAAAAAACAAATGATACAATTAATCTCCATAAATACCTACCCCTGCACATTTCCAATCTGGCTGCTTGCTATATTTGAGGCATTCCAATATTTGCATTTAAGCTTAGAGCAGTAAAAGTTTTGGAAATATTCAACATTTTTTTCCTCCACTACTGTATCTTGTACAATAATGAAAATTGGTATGTGTAAAACACGGTCCTTCTGCTATATGAAAAATATATATATATTTTTTTACGATTAAAAAAAATTATTTATGTATATTTTTCAAATATTTTCAAAATTTTACCCCTTTAAGCTGTACCTAACCCTTTAAACAATCATATTTCTTCTGTAAAGAGATAGTGTTCGAATTTTCAAGACTGCATAAAAATTAGGTAGCGAAGATATACTCATATAAAATTAGACCTACCTATTATTCGCCCGTTTTCATACTCTCTCTCGCTATCATAATATTAATACTCGATAACATGCTAGAAATTCCACTTCACACATCATCTCTGTATTCCTCATCTTTCACTGTTGCTACCTCTCGTCACTGGAACTCGCTGCCGCCTGAAGTCAAGGGCTGGCGAACATTGAAATCTTTCAAATCCAAGTTAGAAAATTATCTTATGACGAGTTGCCAAACTAACTTACTGTTATGACAATAGTGCTGTATTGCAGGTTTCCACGTATTAACATTTTTTTTATGTTCTAGTGATATTTAACTTATTTTATCATTTTGTTTTCATATTTCCCGATAATTGTATATCTCTAATGTGATAAATTGAGCTATATATAATCATAATTTTCCTTACTGTGTGTACCTAGAAATATTGTATTCATTGTATGCTTTGTACTTCACTATTTTATTGTCCTATTTTTTATACTTTGAATGTCTCATTTATTTTGACCTGCTGTTCACATTTCATTATGCTTTTCCTTTCTTTCTATATGTTAAATATTATGTCTGATTTCTACTTACTTGTTTATATTATTATTATTATTATTATTATTATTATTATTATTATCTTATTCAGTTTTCTCTGTAAAATTGCAGTGTACTTTGTAAATTTGTAGTGTTTTATGTATCGTAGTTTTACTCCTGGTTGAGTGTTAGAGAAGGCCGTATGGCCTTAACTCTGCTAGGTTAAATAAACCATTATTATTATTATTATTATTATTATTATTATTATCAATAATTGTCTTATTTTTTATACTTTGTATGACTCATTTATTTTGACCTGCTGTTCACATTTCATTATGCTTTTTCCTTTCTATATGTTATATATTATGAATGATTTCTACTTGTTATTTATATTATTATTATTATTATTATTCAGTTTTGTGTGTAAAATTGTAGTGTACTTTGTAAATTTGTAGTGTTTTATGTAACGCAGTTTTACTCCTGGTTGAGTGTTAGAGAAGGCCGTATGGCCTTAACTCTGCTAGGTTAAATAAACCATTATTATTATTATTATTATCATCAATAATTGTCTTATTTTTTTATACTTTGTATGACTCATTTATTTTGACCTGCTGTTCACATTTCATTATGCTTTTTCCTTTCTATATGTTATATATTATGTCTGATTTCTACTTGTTATTTATATTATTATTATTATTATTATTATTATTATTATTATTCAGTTTTGTGTGTAAAATTGTAGTGTACTTTGTAAATTTGTAGTGTTTTATGTAACGCAGTTTTACTCCTGGTTGAGTGTTAGAGAAGGCCGTATGGCCTTAACTCTGCTAGGTTAAATAAACCATTATTATTATTATTATTATTATTATTATTATCATCAATAATTGTCTTATTTTTTTATACTTTGTATAACTCATTTATTTTGACCTGCTGTTCACATTTCATTATGCTTTTTCCTTTCTATATGTTATATATTATGTCTGATTTCTACTTGTTATTTATATTATTATTATTATTATTATTATTATTATTATTCAGTTTTGTGTGTAAAATTGTAGTGTACTTTGTAAATTTGTAGTGTTTTATGTAGCGCAGTTTTACTCCTGGTTGAGTGTTAGAGAAGGCCGTATGACCTTAACTCTGCCAGGTTAAATAAATTATTATTATTATTATTATTATTATTATTAAATAGGCCTATTTATTATTTTTTAATCCTGTGTTAAATTGTACTTCTTACTTATTTCATTTTGTTTACAAATAACTGACTGTAATTCACTTTCCCATTTAGTCTAAGTTTTTATAGCGTCAGCACACACAATGATGTTAATGCGTTTCCTGTCTCAAGTAAAGTAAGTAAAATAAGCTTTTTATACATTTCCAGCATGGGACAGGTCAGTTCCCTGGTTAACGACGCTTCTAAACCATTCAAGAGTCGATGTGATGATATGATGTAGTAATGGCAGGGCGAGAAGAATAGGAGAAACCGGAATACTCGGACAAAAACCTGTTCCACAGCCGCTTTGTCCACGCAGAGGGTGAAGAGTCTGCGAAGCAAGTTATTTCAAAGACACAGTGTGGACGTGTGAACCAGATCCTTGTACTAATACCACCCTGAATAAAAGCGGTTTACTGATATAAATAAACACTTTTAGACGCCAAATATGGATGCTTATTTAAGCATTACTAGAAATATACTGAGAGTGTAAAGAGATGCAGTGTTACATTATAAATTCTGTTTATATAATTTTCTGTTTGCGAAAGAGAGGCCATTGGTCTTCTCGGAAATGAAAAGTAGCCGTCCAGTCTGTAGGTAACATTACAAACTGCTATTGCGATTCGAGATATTTGACCCGGACGAAGGTCACGTCCGACAAACGCAGAGTACATTCATTTCCTGAAAAAAATAATAAATAAGAAGTTCAATGTGCAGTTAGTACGTTCAAACGAAGTTCTGACTACTTATTTGAATAAGAGAGCGTCGTGAGCATCATCGATCATCTTTAATTAGCTGTGAAACACAATGAAAACCGCTATATAACGCAGACGAGTTTCTTTAAACACAACCCAGGCGATCAGAAGCGACTGCTGTTTCGTAACTCTCTTAACTTCAGGAATCTCGTTTCGTCCAAATAAGTGTTTGCAAATATTTGTCTTTCTTCAACGGGGGAGAAAAAAAAACTCAATTTACGTGAGTACGCAATATACAACCGAGGCAAAAATTGCAAGTGGATGATTTCATGGACCAGCAATTATGTTTTCTGAAACTTGATACACGCGCTACACGAAAACCTGTTCGTGGCGTTACACGATTCAAAATGAATTATACATAAGATAAGAAAAGTGCAAACAAATGTTTTAGGATTTCATTTTATCAGAGTCACTTCATATTATAAATATTTTCCTAGAATATATTGCACAGTTTAGCTCTTTCTTGGGAGTATTTTATACCTATGGATAGATAGATTTATTGATATTAGTTCACAAAAGTACAAACTTAATAATTTAAAAAAAAAATTATCTCTATACAAAAAGTAGTTATACATAATAAATATACAATTTCCTAAACTAATTAATCTATCGCAAATCTCAGTAATTTATTGGTTCAAACTTGCACTTACGTCTGGTTTTGGTGCATGTTTAAACCAATCGTGATAACCATTAAGGGTGCTATTCATAGACATTTCGCTAGCCCACGCTACGAGCATGCTAAACTAGCCCCGGCTATCGACTGATTACTTGTACAGGATTCATATCTTATCATATCGCTAACACTGGTTTATGAATACGAAAAACGTTAGTTCGCTGATCATCCACAGGAAGCCCGCGCTAAGAATGCCTATGAATACGGCCCTAAAACTTTAAAACTTATTTATCTGCTCCTTTTGACAATTTTCTACCATAAACATTTTTAAATCAATTTTTATTTTTTTACTTTAATGATCTAAATTTATTCCATAACTTTCGTATTTATGTTTAGTGATAGCACAGTCTAATACAGTCGCGAAGCTCAATACGTAGTAAATATGCATCCATAGATAGTTGCTCATCACTAGGATCGCTAATATCGCCTCATTACAGACAATGCGAAATATTACCGGCACAGTCTATTGTTCCTAGCACCCTCACAACTCAAGCTTCGTGACTGTATATACTAGACTGTGGTGATAGGTTCACTTATGCATGTTAACTAATTATTCCTTGTCATCACACTGCATCCAGGTTAGAAGGTGTTGACATATAGCCAGCACACTGTAATAGCTGAATCGGTATTTTTCAGTGTATTTATACCTATGGAAATATGGTATATTTTTATCTTCCTCTCAACCTCTTTCAATTTTCTCTAATTTTTCTTTCTCTTCCCAACAACATGATTTCGATATTTTCCGTCTCTAAAACTAGCGGATCCTTCCAACTCTTCGCAACGCTACCTGTAACTCTTCGACCTCTACATTTGTAATTTCATTAATTTCTCTGGAATTCAATCTCAATTAGTAGGAATAGTAGATTTTAGCAATTTACTTACAAATGGTTTTTAAGGTACTCATTTATCCTGCTTTTTTTATTTTTATTTTTATGTCATCTGAAAGATTGAACTTTCTAGTTTTCAGAAATATATCAGTTTAGTCTTTATGATGTTTAATTAATTACCAGAGTTTTTACTGACCGGAAACACCCTTCCTTTAAACCGGAAGTGCAGTTCTACAAGTGTCAATCTGTCACATAATGGTATATTTATTAATATCCTTATAAAATCTTTGCAACGTAATTTTTTCACAGCCATCCACTTTTTTTTTATTTTTTAGTAGGTTATTTTACGACGCTTTATCAACAGCTTAGGTTATTTAGCGTCTGAATGAGATGAAGGTGATAATGCCGGTGAAATGAGTCCGGGATCCAACACCGAAAGTTACCCAGCATTTGCTCATATTGGGTTGAGGAAAAACCCCGGAAAAAACCTCAACCAGGTAACTTGCTCCGACCGGGAATCGAACCCGGACCACCTGGTTTCGCGGCTAGACGCGCTAACCGTTACTCCACAGGTGTGGACTCCACTTTTTAAAACAAAACAAGATAATGCTGCGTCGACTTCATTTTATTACAAGGTCGGTACCAGGCACTAGGTCTCTTTATGATAAGGATAGCATTGTTATAATTCAAACGAGCTGGATCACCAAGCACAGGGATTATATTGAAGGAATGGTAGGAGGATTATTCCTTATGTCGATGTAGATTTTGTTACTCTAACAGTGAATTATGGATAAAAAATATTCAAATCTAAATATATGGTTTCCCCCCCCCCCAAGGGGATTTCAAATCCGGTAACCCCACCCTTGCGTACGCTCCTGGTAACCCCTCGACCTTACGAAAACTCTCTATTTATTGTTCTAGATACATGTAAATTTGTAAAGTTATACAATCTGATCTCACTTTCATTTCGTCATGAAATAACACAACATAAATCAGACGTCAGTCCCGAGAGTGGTGTGTAGTGGGATTGAAGTTTCAATAAAATAAAATTACAAGACTAAACCTATCCGAATTAGATACATATTATTTAAAACTGAGAGCAATGTGTGCTTCAAGTTGAGTGTGAGAGATTGGAAACAAAATCGTCCGACTAAAAATTCTATTTTATGATGATCAAAATTTACTAACAAGTTCTGCAAAAGAGACAGAAGACATAAAACGTTTCCCTGCACCTTTTTATTTCAAATGGGGCAACTCATCTTTTCATAAATTCCACACATTTCATTTGTTTATACGCGAAAACTTGGAGAAAGGCAGAATATAGGAAAGACTGGAGAATGCTCGATTTGCAGTGAAAAACATGCCGTTGGACAGAAAAACACTATGTATGTATGTATTGGCTTATAGTAACGTTATAAGTAAGAGGGCAAAATAAAATGGACCAGTCGTCAAAGTCGGGTAAATAAGACTTATGAATCGTAATGTCCTGAACACGAAAGACTTAACTCCGTTTCAACGCCCGGGCAGTAATTTCACGAATGTGGAAGGAAACAGCTGCAAGCATTTATGACCCAAAGTATAAATAACAATGCCTACTAGTCTCCTTCCGAAAATAAAGCTACCATCCATAAAAAAAATTTCTTTCAACATTACTGTATCCATTGGTGAAGCCAGGAATTTAAGGTGGAAAGGGAGGGGGGGAATATTGGAACATCAGTTGGCAAATTTGCCTATAAATTACATGCACATATAAAAGACAATAATTATTATTGTTTAAGGGTAATATTAAATTTAAAATCAATTTAGACTCCCCAAAATTTATTACAAAGGAAAATCAGCCATTCCGGACAAACTGAGAATTCCAACGAAAAATTCTTTTTCGGAAATATTTCTTTATTATTCGTGTAAGACATAGACACTGTAAGTCTCTACATTTAAATATTATAATGCTTTATTTTCAAAAATAAAGTAGCTATTTTACAAGTTTTAGGGGCATAGAATCTAAGTGGTCTTGGCTGGGTAGTAATTAGGCACTGTTTTGTTTCTGTAAGTTTGCAGCACTTACTCATAGAGAGATCGGCTGTTAATGTATATTTTTCAAGGAGCTATTGTTGAAGAAATATTTTGTGAGTCTGCATTGTTAATTCCAGAGCTCCAGAATCAAGAAACCTTTTACTCTGTACTATATTCTTTCTGCCATTTATTTTCAATATAGTTTGGGTTAAATTGAGGACGTAGTTGCAATAAGGGCCCATAGCCCCATAGGCCTTTTTTTTCCGGAGAATGCATAAATCAATTCTCCGTAGTTTCTTTGTTTCTTTCCTGTCGAGGATAGCTGCCCCCTCCAAAAATTAAATAAAAATAAAATTTAAAATAGAATATTGTTGATCTACAATTTATTAATTTAGATGCTGTTACCGCTCGGTACCCCTTTTTCAAGGGCAGCTATCCTTTTTGGATTCTTCTCTCACAAAGTTTCGTTCAGAAATGTTGAACAGTAATGCTGATAAACCTGTTTATTTTAATATATTTATATGGCCTGCATTGTTCTTAAAAATTTCAACTCTATATATCTCAGAACAGCATTTTGGAGTATGGACCCTTATTGCAGCCTATGTTCTCATTAATCTTACAGTTCAAGTGAATATTTTGGCTTAGAAATGTCACAGTTGCTTTGAAACTAGAAAAATGAAGGACATTATCCCATCTGTAACATCCATGACAAGGAAGAAACAGCTATAAAATATTTGCCGATTATGTTTTTGTGAATTAATATAACTGAATGCCATAAGATTTGTATAGCTTTCACATGGACACTATGAGAATGAATCTCTTTTTGCTTAGGACAGAGGCCTAAGTTTTATACTTATGTTAATAAGGTGTGGAGTGAGTTCACAAATCTTGTAAGATCCGACAGAATCGTTTCTTTATTTTCTGCAATAATAATAAATTTTATTCAAGAATTTTTTTGTGTAAAATTATCTGATCCTGTAAATTGCTTCTAATAATAAAAGTTGGCAAAAATAATTTCATTTCAATATATAGAGTGTGAAAATATGTAGTAAAACATCCGTGACAAATGGAATGACTGAAATCCATTCTCCGTCATTGCAGAGTGAATAAACAAATGCTGATAAAGCTATTGCCCATTACAAAAGTTTCTTTTAACAACATTACTGTATCCAGTGGCGAAGCAAGCAATTTAAGGTGAAGGGGAGGAGCAAGTATTGGAACATCAGTTGGTAAATTTACCTATAAATTACATGCAACATATTTAAAAGACAATTATTATTGTTTAAATACATGAAATTTAAAATCAATTTAGACTCCCCAAAAGTTATTATAGGCTAAAGGAAATTCATTCTCAGTCATTACAGAGTGAAAAATATGTTGCAGCCGCCAAATTACTCAAGGAAGACCACTCACATAAATTGAGGGAAAGAAGACAGAGGACGGACACTGGAAAGTTTTCTTTTCTGGGGAAATTCCACAGATAGTAACATTATATTTCTATTACAAAAAAAAAGTAATTTGAATAATAGTAGGTGCCAAATCTAGGGAATCGTGTACGACTATTTTCAAAAAACTACAAAAAATGCCCATGGCTTGTCAGTATATCTTTTCATTAATAATCTTCCTCGTATGTAATCGTGAAAACTTTGTAACTAATTCAACAGTTCATAGCATAAATACACGTCAAAAAAATGACTTTCATACTCCATCGGCAAGTCTATCGTGCTATCAAAAAGGAGTGCGTTATATGGCAGTAAACATTTTTAATAGCCTCCCTATCCATATAAAAAATGAAACTCAAAACATAAAATTATTTAGGGCCAAATTAAAGAAGTACCTAATTTCTCACGCCTTCTATTCTGTAGATGAATTCATGACCTTCAATAACACTTCATGAAATTGATACTAAAACATTGTGTTGGACTAGTAGACTATATTGTAAATCTCGTCTGTATATATTTCATCCAGACTGTGACTATAAATTAAGATTTTATAATAGTATTAAGTTTTTTGACTTCTTCCATATTCTAGCTGTAAGCATGTATGAATACCATGGAATGTTAATAAATACAATACAATACAATCGTACTATCAGGGACTGGAATACTTTACTTGCAGACTACTTAAGGCTTTACCAATAACCAAAAATGTATTTAAAAATAGACTTAAGGACTACTAATAGACAGTAGTATATTATACACACTATTTAAAAGGTGTAATTGATGTTTTGTTATTTGAAGTGTTGTATCAGTGAAGAAGTGTGTTGTGTCAGTGAAATCAGGATAGTATCAGTGAAATGTGTCGTAGTGCCAGTGCAGTGAGTTAACAGCGAAATGAGTGTAGTACTGAAAGGTACTTGTGCATGTATGAATATATCATATTCATGGGTTTTAGTTAGAACTTAAGGTTATAATATAAATTAGATTTATTTTAAATGTTATTTTAAGTGATCGTGCTTCATTTAATTTAGGATGCTCCTTGTTAATATTATTATACTATTGTTATTACTTATTATTTTTAGTATTAAGTATTATTATTAATTTTGTTTAGTGTTGTCATTATTGAGTATAATTAATTACCACTGTCACCGGATATTTACCCATTTGCAGTGTGAATAAATACATATTACATACACAAAAAAAAAAAACGAACGTCGACCCTAAATAAATCTAGTTTTTGTGTTGAGAATAGCAGTTTGGTAATTTCTTTGAAAATCATAGATCAATTTCAAAAAAATGTCAACAGAAACAAAGATTTGTTATTTTAAAATACTGACCATTATCGGTAGAAACAATCAAACAATATTTTTCTCTCAATGTCGTACTCGCAACGTCAATAGATTATTTCTTCCTAGTTTAAATCTAATGTAATTTTTAAATAGATACTTCTTAAAAATGGGGGGAGCTTCAATTACTGTACCTACGCGACGGGCCATTACCAAAATCATAAACCACTTTGAAATGCGCCCATCTGTCGGACTTCTAAATATTAAACAATTTAATTAAAATTCACACATAATATAGGCAACGTTTAACATTATATTATATGAATATTTATATTCAATAAAGTACATGTCAACAAATATCAATAGTTACAATGTACACTGTTTAATATACCCTAGTAGTTAAATAAAACACAACAAAATCGGAACTCCTCGTTTTACTTCAATGAAATTTTATTACATTTACATAGCGTTCCTTGAACATGCCGGTTGATAGCAGTTAATAGCCTAATAAAACTGAAATGGCTCTTATCAATTTCATGAAACATTCCGTTATTTGTCTGCAGGAATTGCGGACAAAAAGAAAACAGCATAAGAAAATAATCCATAGTTTCCGCAGTTAGCATCACATAATTATAAAACAGCTATAGTCGCTCAATGTTTCTTTCTAAAAATTAGCCTACCTTACATCGAACAAAGGAATGAAGTATCTTGGGGGAAGAGAGAAATAACAAAAGCATATTAACACGTCTACTTTATAATAAGTATGTATAACCCCAAGCTAGGACTACTACAAAACACGTGTTGTTTTGCCAGAGGGTTGTTTCACTGCGTACTGTATACGTCTCTTTGTTCGCCGGAGTTAACCGCGCGGACGTGTATTTCTCAAGACATTCCCGTTTCGCGTACTAATCACCCAATAAACACATCCCGTAGCTGTATCATCGAGCAAGGACTTTTATTTACCATGACGTGTAAGAATCATTGTTTTATCCTGACATACAATTATTCGAAAAAGCCTCGCGACTTACAATTTTTGTATCACAATTTTTTTTTCTCGTAACACTAGAGCCTGTTTCTATTCACTGCACTATACGTGGCCGAGGTCCAAAATAGAATACAGAGTTTAGTCTTGAGAGCCCTTGAAGCAGATACAGCTGTTAACAATTCATCGATTAATTTTATTTGGAATACTGCGTGAAGTCCATTACACATGACCGTAAACATCGCTGCAATCACGGCTTTCTATTGTTATGATGCACAACGGGAGGGATTTATAATTTAAAGCGCTGTCCATTTTAAGTCCTTGAACTACCATCTTAGAGATTATATCTGCTCTGCTCTCCTTATTACAACAGAACGAAAGTATTACGTGAAAGGAAGAGGAATGCAAATAAAAATAACAAGCAGTTGTATTTTCGCTTTCGATTGGCCGAATTTCAGCGGGTGGGGCCATGGATTTAGGTGAAGGGCCCTGCTACTACGGCTAGCTCGACACTGACCGTGACATTCATTTGTCGTGTACTGGGTTTCATTGCATTGTTGCATAGGCCCTTGAACATCTGAAAACATTCGTAGTATAAAAAAACACGACAGAGGAGCGTTCGTTTCCTTTGTGTGTTGGTAACAAAACTATTACTATTACTTGTGTTACATCTATGGAAAGGCTGAAGTAAACCACATTCTTACCTATCCGAGCTTTCGGAGCTGTCGTATCTGTCGGCACACCGCTTCTTCCTGCAGTTATCTCCATTATTTGGACAAAACTCCGAGCCAGCACTACAAAGCATAGCAGAGGCGCGCACACCCAACCCCACCACGCCATCGATTCGGAAACTCGAGCACAATTCTCCACTGTCACCGTTAATATAAAACGAAGATTTCAAAGTATTTAGTGTGTTTGAATTTAAACAATCTTTGTGCGAAATACTGATCAAATCCACACTTTGTTTCACTACAGAATCCTTAACACTGGTATCCGTCCCTTCCGCACACACACCGTCTGCCATCTTGTTTGGTACGCACAGCAACACTGACGTGACGTCACAGTGACGTCACATTGGCTCCCCTCCCCTGTGGATCACTCTCACTGTTCATTGGCCGGTGATCAATTACATAATTTACTCGTCGGTGTAATGACTCGGTACCGTCGAGATATTAAATATGAATGTTTGACCCATTGACCCCAAATCAAAATAAAAATATTTAAAAACTTTATTTTGGTAACAAGTTACCGATATTTCCATATCGTCGTAGAGGCTGGAAATCACCTCGAATTCAGCTGCACTCCCGTATCTTCGATTACTGACGACGCAAGGACATAAAAACCATTAAATGACAAGATAATAAACACACACGTTGAATTTGGTGAGGGACATGGATATTCTTGCATTTCCTGGTATCTGATAACGTAACGACACAGGACAAGGTATTACCTTGACGCTATTATCAACATGTTATCACAGCAAAAAGTATGTTGATAGAGTCGGCCTAAAGCAGGTTCTCGTGAGAGAAACGCACCCCCGATTAACTCGGTCTGCATATACTGGATTGTGAGAAAATACTCAACAGTGTCTTCAGTGAAACAAGATCAGAAATACGAAGATTTATGTGTATAAAAAAACCAGTGTTAAATGATTACGTATTCTTGGGTTTCTATAATAATAATAATAATAATAATAATAATAATAATAATAATAATAATAATAATAATATCATCCTTCACGAATTAGGCCTCTGTAGACCTGTTTCGGCCCTATCTAGCAGTCTTCTTAAAGGTCTTCCTGGTCGACGATGTCCTGTAGGTTTATATTGCATCATAATTTTTGGGATTCTTGAATTTTCCATTCTTCTTACATGATTTAGCCAATTGAATTTGTATCTGATGATTTTTTCTTCTACTGACTCTACTTCTAATTGTACTAAAATTTCTTCATTCCTTTTTCGGTCTAAAAAGAGTATATCCTGCTGTCCTGAAAAATTTCATTTCCGTTGCTTTGATTCTGTTCATGTCTTTTTTCTTTAATGACCAAATCTCGCTTCCGTATAAAAGGGAGGGTAATGCTAGTGTGTTATATATTTTTATTCTTGTAGATTTTTGTACTAATTTAGCTTTTAATGTACTGTTTATTATTCCTAGAATTTGTGTAAATTTGGTAATTTTCTTGTTCAAATCTTTTTCATTTTGATAAGATATTTCACAACCCAGATAATTGAAATTTTGCACTTGTTGGAGGCATTGGTTATTGTGTATTATCTTACTTCTGACTGGGTCTTGTCCTAAAAATGCCATTACTTTTGATTTTTGTGCTGAAATTTCCATCCCAAAATCTTTTAATATTTTATTTAATGAATAATAATAATAATAATAATAATAATAATAATAATAATAATAATAATAATAAACTATAAACATGAAGTACTTTTCAACATTACATACAATTGGATAAAATTGTGTCAAAAATCGTAACGATTGAAGCAATTTCTAACAATAATAATAATAATAATATAATATAAATAATAATAATAATAATAATAATAATAATAATAATAATAATAATATCTTATTGAGATTCTATCTGAAGGCTGATATGTAATGTATATCTATTATCAGGCAGTACATCTCACTTGACGATATGTGTCAGAGGAAGAACAATAATTGTTTGTATGCATCTGAAGTCTGATTAGTGTAATATGTAGCTAATCGGCGATGTATACAATTGGAGGGGGAAAGGAACTGGCCAACCTACTTCCACTCGATAATGAGTTTTGGAATAATATTCTGGGGAAATTCCACAGATAGTAACAGTATATTTCTATTACAAAAAATAGTAATTAGAATAATAGTAGGTGCCAAATCTAGGGAATCGTGTAGGACTATTTAAAAAAAAACTACAAATAATGCCCATGGCTTGTCAGTATATCTTTTCATTAATAATCTTCCTCGTATGTAATCGTGAAAACTTTGTAACTAATTCAACAGTTCATAGCATAAATACACGTAAAAATATGACTTTCATACACCATCGGCTAGTCTATCGTGCTACCAAAAAGGAGTACGTTATATGGCAGTAAAAATTTTTAATAGCCTCCCTATCGATATTAAAAATGAAACTCAAAACATAAAATTATTTAGGGCCAAATTAAAGAAGTATCTAATTTCTCATGCCTTCTATTCTGTAGGTGAATTCATAACACTTCATGAAATTGATACTAAAACTTTGTGTTGTACTAGTAGACTATATTGTAAATCTCGTCTGTATATATTTCATCTAGACTGTGACTATAAATTAAGACTTTATAATAGTATTAAGTTTTTTGACTTGTTCCATATTCTAGCTGTAAGCAATGTGTGAATACCATGGAATGTTAATAAATACAATACAATCTTCTGGCCTAGCTGTCTCATAATTGGTGCCTTCTTGGTATCACTTGAGAAGTTCAGACCTGTCTTCGGACAGTTGACTGAACAACAAAAGAATAAATACAATTGGAGAAAACTGTGCCAAACGATTGAAGTAATTCCTCGTGGCTAACGAAAAACATGTAAGAAATCGAACTCTGGGAAGGAAGTACCTCTTATATCAATTTAAAGCTACTCCCAAAAAACACACATTATGAAGAAGTTCTAATTGATGATTGAAATGAACTTCTTCTTAGTTGTAATTCATCAAATGAGGAATGTATGAAAGAAACGAAGGTTAAATAAAAATGGTGTTGACACGAAACCTCGTATGTAAAAAAAAAAAAGTGAACAAAATGAGATTTTACTTGATCCCTACCTAAAACAGTCTTCCCAAATCTTCTGCAAATACATCTCATGTCAAATATTTGTTCGTTATTACGATATTGAAATGTTTTTTTTTTTTGCTTTCTTCTACAATTGAATATTCTGACATACGAGATTATGTTTAACACCATCGATGATGATGATGATGACGACGACGACGATGATGATAAATTCATAGTCGTGCGACTAAAATTCTGCATATACAGCTAGGCCTTAAAAACAATTTCATAGAATAGGTTGCAGAAACAAGACATGCTATATTTTAACTGAGCAATCATTACAGAACTATTTATTCCAATAGATCAGATAAACTTTTGACAAAATTGAGAAGGCTGTGATCATATTCAATGTCTGAATTCCACTCACTTCTGAACTAAAAATAAAACTGAGAATGAAAAACTTTAAATAACAAACAAATACACACCATGGCAACAGAAATTAAAGGACGTCTAGAAACTGAATTCAATAATTGAAGTAAAGCCTGACAAGCCTGCAGACGTAACAAAGAACTTAAAACAACATCCTAAAAAAAATTACAGGACTATTTTTACCTTTCACTAATCCAGAGAACATATACAGACCTGTGACATTATTCTGCGGATTTCCTGACAACAGCAGATCAAGACGAATTTCTCATTGGCCGAAATTGCACCAGAATTCTATTTCTTCAACGCTGAGACATAAAATTTAAAACGTGTTTAAAAATTATGGTAACAATTTTTTTTGGTTATCATTATTAAGTAAATATTAATGATACAATAACTTGGTGAATATACTTTTTTAAAGAAACAAACCCCTTGCCTTTTATTGGTTATTTTACGATGCTTTATCAACTGGTATGGTTAGCTGGCGTTTGAATGAAATGATGGGGAAAATTCCAGCGAAATGAGTCCGGGGGGGGGGGGGGTCCAACGTCTTAAGTTATCCAGGATTTGTTTTTAATGTATCGAAGAAAAACCACGGAAAAAACCTCAACCAAGAAACTTGTCCCAACAGGATTTGAAGCCGGGTCCGCTTGTTTCATACTAATAGTTACTCCACAGCGGTGAACAGAAGCCTTTATTATGCGACATACATCAACACGATAGTCGAATTCTTGCCACACACTCTCCAACACATCTATGTTTATGGATGCAACTACAGTAAAGATCCGATGTCTTACTTCATCAAGATCTTAGGATGGCACGTAAACTGCTTCCTTCACATACTCTCAAAGATGGCCAATTCGGAAACGTCTACGAAACAACCATTGTTACTGAATTTTTCGTAAGCTGCAGAACGCAAAACGATCATGTTGAAGAGTTACCGTTTTTCAACAATGTCTCCCATGGCAACATGCATATGAAATACTTTTTCGTTACTTAGAACTTTTGAGAGAGTTTGACTATCAAATGACGTGCACCATGTCATTTTCTCATATGAAAGTGTTAAGTTACCATAATTTTAAAACACGATGTACAAACATGATCATGGTTCGGTAATTATGTTATTCATAATTGTTGAAAGAAAATTTTATGAAACTAACCCCACAAAACGCTATTCTGCAGCAGATTTTTCTTGTGACGGCTCTCTTCAAGGACAGTTGACGAGATGGTGAAAATAACGAAGTAATAAAGGAACGTGAATAACGAAAAAGCAGAAGTACTCGAAGAAATCCTGTTACACTACTGCGTAACTACTGTGTCTGCCACGAGTGTCAGAAACTACCACTAATCTAATTGCCTATTGTAATCTGTAATAGGGACCATTTATATTTAACGTAGGCCTAAATAATACACAGAGTGAACAATAAGTATGGAATATTGTTAATAACTTGTTCAATTTTAATTTTACAAAAAAAGTTTTTGTATAAAACTGTTGGAGATAAACCATACAATATTATGCCAGTGTTCGAAAACAGTTATTCAGACATACAGGGTGTGGCAGTAAACTACTTTTTTTTAAGTGACACCCTATATCAAAATTTACATATTCCGAATCTCCATTAAATTTTACCTACGAATGCGTAGAAACTTTACCTATTCACCCGTTTCATGTCTTTCAACAATTTATTAAACTTGTTTCGTGGACTTAAAACTTGAGGCAAATATGTATGTAAAATCATGTTGAGTAAGCCATAAAACTAAACAAAAGACTATAACTAACCAAACTTTATCACAGATGCTTAAAACGAGAACCATTCACAGCCAAAAAAATATCCCAGTATATCACGAAAGCAGTCCATTGTCTTCCTCACAGTTAGCCTATATGACTGTTCTGTTTCATCTCATATCTACAATGGATTGTTTTCGTGATAGCCTGAAATACTGTTTGACTGTGAATTGTCCTCATTTTGAGCACCTATGATGTAGTTTGGTTAGTCATAGTGTTTTGTTTGTTTTATGATTATATGATTTTACATAGTATTTATTTGTCTCAAATTTGGAGTCCACGAAACAAGTTTAATAAATACTTGACAGACAAGAAACGGGAGAATAGGTAAAATTTCTACGCATTCATACGTAAAATTCAATGAAGATTCGGAATACGTAATTTTTAATATAGGGTGCCATTAAAAAAATAGTTTATTGTCACACCCTGTATGTCTGAATAACTGTTTTCAAGCACTGGCATAATATTGTATGGTTTATCTCCAACAGTTTTTGTATAAACTTTTTTTTTGTAAAATTAAAATTTAAGAAGTTATTAACAATATTCCATATTTATTGTTCACTTTGTATAACAGAAATATTATAAAATTCTACGCAGCTGGTATTAGCAACCAAACTATATTGGTTTAGGCTATACGCGTGTTCCGACCCCGTAATAATACAGCAGATTTCTGAAACTATTAATAGAATGATCAATACTCGACCCTTAATGTAGATCTGTAGTTCTACAAAGTTTTTGGGATATTTGAGACAGTGAAGTTTCTGCTATCGCGAAAATATTGAGTATTTTTATGTCCTGTGGACGTTCAGCCAAACTATAGCGAAATAAAAACCTAATGGCAGATATTATGCCACTTCAGAATCTACAGGCATTCGACTACATTTGGAAATTAGGCCATGTCCCAAGCTCAAGTCCACACTACATACTAGTGTCTAGCAACTAGACGACTAGTGAACTACACACAATGGAGCTTTGAACATGTATGCTGAATTCACGGCCTTTTTCATAGACTATTTTCCTAAAAACCAAAACATCTCGGTGCAGCACTGAATAAATTAAGGTATTCATGATCCTTTAAATGACTGTTTTGGTAAAAATTTTGGGTTTTTCAATTTTGGTATTTTCTGATTCCTTGTTATTTCTACTTTACAAATATATATAGTTTATATATTATGATATCTTGCTTCAATTGCCATTTTTCTAACCGGAAGCAGTCATTCCGTCAACCGGAAGTTACTGTCTGCAAATGCACGACTGTCATTTTCAGGTTTTTTTCTGTGACAAATAAGGTAAATTTGGCGCTATTTGTTTGGAATAAATTTTTCTCATATTATAAAGTTACTATTTCTTCCACTAGATAGCGATGTTCTTCATCTATTCAAAGTTTGTTTCTCGTTTTCTCATTTATTGATTTTTATGGATTTGTTTAATTTCCAAATATAATAACACCCATCAAACATCATCTTGAATGACTTTTTAATATAACAAATTAAATGAAATTAAATACTGTGTGTTCTGAATCGAAGACAATTTAGAAAATTGCATAACCAAAAAATTTTGTGAAATTACTAAAAAAAATATTGAAAAAAAAATCATCGCCAAAAGAAAAAAAAAAAAAAAAAAAAGAAAAATTCACATTTCAAAATATATATTATATAACTTTCTGAGGTCAGGAATGTTCTGAATCAAATAAAATCAGTTTAAAATAATTCATTAAGAAGTTAGAATTAAGACAAAATGTAAATTTATTTTGTAAAATAGTTTTTGTGGTGCTCTCCAAATATATTCTTTTTAATTTTCTCCCACAGAACACTTAGTATTGGTCCCAGCAATGAATCAATAAAAGTTTGAAAAAATACTGCTCAATAATTGAAGGGTCATGAATACCTTAAGAAGGTAGTGTCCTAATATAGTTTCATTATGAATTATGTGGGAAAGATAAAGGCCCAAAATATTACAATACTTATAAAATAGGTACTAACAATGTCAATGATGAAATTAACGTGTTATTTTACGCTATACTTTACAATATCTACTGCATAAGTACTTATGTACGAAGATTGTGCAAATTAAAAATAATTAAGACATGAAGAGTTCGCGGGAAAAACGATGAATGTCACAGTTTATGTTAAGGTTGATGTCATTATCTAATTCAATGGATCACTACGAAATTTAATGTTGTTTTTATGAAAAAATGGTAAAAATAATTATCACCACGAATACAGTAATCCTTTCCTTTATTTTTTATAGAAACAACACTACATCTTGCAATTATAGACCCAATTAGATCATTATCTAATCCTTAACAGAAATGTGACATTCATCGTTTTTCCAGCGAACTCTTCACACGTTTTTCATTGATGGCACATGTCCCCTGGACCAGAAATATATAATTCAATAAAGCAATAACGACATAATAGTTTACGCGGTATTCTGAAGTCGTTCCTTACTCTACATTGTTTTGTTGTTTAGTCATCTGACCGAAGACAGGTTTGAACCTCGTGACACCAATAACTTAGGGCAGAAATTTGATCCGAACAACGTAACTTTTGAAAATGCCTTTTCAGAACGAAAAGTTACATTTGTTCCGATCAAATTTCTGCACATTTAAAGGGCAAAACTAAAATTATTTCAATCATTTATTATCATAATATACTGCTTTCTTAAATTGACTGACCGTATAGAGAATTAAATTAATGGTATTCCCAAAACACACTATGCAATGTTTCATATAAAACAATTTTTTATCTCGAAAAGGAAGGAAAAAGGAGCAAAATAGTATTAAACTTTTTTGTTTGAAATATCTCAAAGAATAACCTCCTGAAATTAATGGCATTATTTACGGTTCATCCTGTATATATCATAATCATTAAATCAACGTTATTGTCATCGTAGTCGTCAACTACGAATTAGTCCTTAATAGGCCTGGTTCGACCTAGTCAAATGTCTTTCCTTTCCGTCTGTAACATTCTGGTTTGTACTGTTATTATTTAGGCGTTCTCGTTTTTGTCCATTCTTAAAACGTGTCAGATGCAATAATTTTTGTATTTTCAGATTTTACTAATAACTGCCTCTACTTTAAATTCTTTTACAATTTCCTCATTTCTCTTCTGCTTTAAAATGGTGTGTACAACGGTGTTTTTATTAAGCTCATGTCAACTGGTTTCAGTCTTTTGTTATCAACAGACTGTGGAGGATTAGTGAATGCCATACCTTGGTTTTAGGATAATGTAATTTATGAAATTAATAAACCTTCAGCTTTCTAGGACCTTCGTCCAACGCCAATCTGTCCACAGATAATAGGTCCATAATTATTTGGCCACAAAAATCTCGTTTATAATTTTTGCTCTCATATATTTTTGCATTTTTAAGTTATGTCGAGTGAAACGAATTCTACCCACATTTGGTCCGCAGGCATTTAAAATATCTGATCCACTAATATGTCTATTTTTCGTTCAATTTTTCGCGTACATTCGCCGATCGAAAGTAAGATAAAATCACTGTTCACAATTGTCTCTCTCTTTAGAAATGATAGTTTCGTAACAATAAAGTTTGGAACAATATTCCTCTTATTAGCGATGCGTTTCTATGGAAAATGTTAATACAAAATTTTAGTTATTGAATTCTTTATGCAGTATTCGATTAAGATATAAGTTTTGAATCAACGCTAAATTGAACAAACAGGCACCATTAACAATGTTAATCTGTTCTTGAACCATCAGTTAAAAGGACAGCCAAACAGAGCGACTGATTGGGAAGATCTGGTAATGGTGTACAATTTTTCTTGGTGTATTTCATTTCCATAATAGGGAATACATGTTGTACATAAAAAAGTTAGTGTAGGCCTAAGTAACATTAACGCAAAGGTCGGTGATTTAATAATATAGGCATAATTTTCAGAGGACAGAATAACTATGTGGACATGAAATAATGGTAACAGATGAAGGGTCCATGAAAATATCGTAAAACTAAAGAAAGGTAGGTGGAAATTTTAAGGAGTTAGGTACAGCTTACAGCAGTAAAATTTTTGGAAATATTCAATATTTGTTTCCTCCGTTACTGTATCTTGTACAATAATGGAAATTAGTATGTGTAAAACACTGTCCTTCTGCTACACGAAAAAAATATTTTTACGATTTAAAAAAATTATTTACATTTTTTATTTTCAAAATTCAGTTCACTGTGCAGTGATGAAGCGTTTCCCACATAACTAAAAAACTATCCAACATTCTGTGATGAAATTTCTAGTGTGTATTAATGCACGTCATATCTACAATATGATGCAAGATTATTTCTGTATCTTTGATAGATTGTCTGATAAAAAATAAATTCATTTTACGAAATGATCAAATATCAGTACTTTCTTCTAACAAAAAATAAAGAAAATATTACTTATTAAGGAATGTAGTTGAAAGAGCATGATATTGTAAACATGAGTTTCAGCAATGAAATAAAAGAGAGAGAACATGAAAAAGTTAACAAGTTTATGAGTTATGAGGGAAACGCTTCATCACTACACAGTGAACTGCACATTTTGAATTTTGAATAAAAAATATATAAATAATTTTTTTTAAATCGTAAAAATATTTTTTTTTTTCATATAGCAGGACAAAAGGCTATTATCATAGATCCAACTATACGCATGGAGAGAGATCTAAACCAAGCTCATCAGGTTGATCATGAAAAGAGGGCCATTTATGAACCTTGTATTCCCTACCTTAGTGCCCAGTATAACATCCCTCTCTTCAATTGGTCAGTGACAGGTTTATTTTTTGGTGCTCGGAGTTCTTTACCAAAATTTACATATCATTATTTAAAACAATTATCAATATCATCTTTTGAAATTCAAAAAATCATCTCGCAAATTCTCAAAGATTCCCTGCAGATTATACCATTTCATTTATACCACTCAGAAGGCCTTAATTAAGGATATGCTAATTTTAAATAAAATCTTTTTTTATCAGTATAATTTAGTCATCTTCTAAGATTTTATTTTACAATTGATAATCAATGGTGCTTAATTATTACACTTTATTTTTATGACACTATTCATATTTAATTAATTGTATTTGTTTGCTATTATTTCCGGATCCTCGTGGTCATCCTTAATTAAGGCTGGATGAGTTTTTCTCTCTCTCTCACATACCAATTTTCATTATTGTACAAGATATAATAATACAGGAAAAAAATGTTGAATATTTCCAAAAATTTTACTGCTGTAAGCTGTACCTAACCCCTTAAGTGCACAAAATATGCAGATAAACAAAATGGTACTGGAAGAACTGTATGTGGGCTTATCGTCTAGAAATCTGCAGGACAAGAAAGTCTTGGGAATATAAAAAATGTTATGTAGCTATTTTTCTTCCCTCTATGTAATGCTGAACTCATATCAGTAAGGAAAGTTCAAGTAAGCTTCTTGAAGTTAAATACTGGGCATTGAGTCAGCAAGTCTTCAAGCGACTGTTTAATTCCTTCTCACTTAAAAAAGTGGCGAGTTTACTGGCCATTTATCTTTAAAAATTTACAGTAAGACATAAACTTGTTCTAAGAAAGCACAAAGCTCTGATCCACGTGTCCCTGGTATGCTAATCTATCACGCAAAGTTGGAAAGTATTGTTTATTTGTTGTTTTACAGGTTTGTTATATAGTTAATTACTGTCTCTACTAGCAATATCCAATACTCTAATGGGAAAATACTTTTCGGTTACCGTATGAACAGTAATAACAATCTAGATATTATAAAATTACGTAAAGTAAGCTCACCTATCTTTAAATTGTCGAGATGTCTAATGTCTACAAGGTCAGCCTGTACTAAAATGTCTTTGCACATTAGTCAAGTATAATGCTTTATCGCACTCAGTTACCAGGTAATAGGGTATCTACACAAGGTACTGTATTTCTTTCCTTCTGTCACTAACGTAAGTGTGTTATTGGACTTACGTATATAACAATGCTAGTCTTATCTAAGAACTAGGAAACAACGTAATAATTCATGTCTTATTTCGTAAGAATTTTTTAAAAACAATTATACGTATATTTCTCTTCTAAATGTCTAGCAAGCTGCTGTCCATTTACAATATAACACAGACAGTAAGCTGCCAGCTTCTACACTACCACCAACATCACACAAAATAAATACCAGAGTAATACATATTTCATTGTTGAGCTTAATTTACAAAATACATTGCTCTAACGAATAATATATACACGCTCACAGAACAAAGATGGCAAATCGTCAATGTTTCCTGAGAAGACAGCTTGAAAAAAATAATTATTTTTTAATAAACATAATAATTGTATTATTTTTATTAGTTTCGAACATGTATTTTGTGGAGAGGCGATTATATTATTATTACTTTCTTTCTGCCAGAGAAGGCGATTTATTTTTGTTTGTTTTATTACTTTTGAACACGATAGGTTTTTGTTTATAACAGAAGAACAGCAGTACTAGGAGAAATAAACAAACATTGTTAAAATGAGTTCAAACGAGGATTCAGATATTGAAAATATTGCAGATTCTGCAATTTAATGTTTAGCATCATCGAAATCCTGAGTAAAATATGAAGTGGAATAAAAATAATGTTTGTAATAAATGAAATCAATTCCATTTACTTCATTTAATGTGTGATTCACACACACACACACACACAATCAGTTAGCTAATAGTAGTATCATTACATAACTAATTGCGAAACAGAAGTATCATTATCTAACTAGTTGCGTAATCAATGTCTTTACAACATTTTTATTAGTTATGTAAAGTTCACATTACACAAAGTAAATAACAATATATGACATAACGTTCTATTTGATTATGCATTATCAACCTTTTGCTAATAATATATTATGAAAATAGTTTATAATTTTATTACTTCATTGCATGAGTCAATCTTTACAACGAAGTGTGTTTCCTAATTTTGACAAATGCAATAATTGCACGACATATCAACGTGATTCGTACGTTATTTTGTCTTATACGACAGCATTACAATTAATAAATAAATAACGTTAGACTTGTAATTATGGGTAGCTTGATACATGTCTGATGAAAGAGGATGCTATGACAATAATGATGTATTAAATATTACAGCACGAAAAACCGTTACGTAATATTATTAATTTTATGGCACGTTGTCATAACAGAAGTAATGACGTTTTAGTTGGCATGGTAATATTTTACGGCACTGGCACAATAATGTAACATATCAAGAAAGATTTTCACTAACGATAAAGATTGTTTATAATGCTGATGTACGAAAAAGCATCTGTTAAACTTATTCGCCAATTTTTATAACACATGTCAATATTTTGTAAAAAAAAAAAAAAAAAAAAGTAGAGTTTATGTTTTGTATTCCGAAGAATGGAAAATATTATTTTTATTACAAGAGTTTTCAAAGCATTTCTTTGAATAAAATTGCACTACTTAAATTGGGATTCAGGTTGTTATATAATATAGGAGAGAACATAATGCGTTATAATGAACCTTTATTTTCTGTACCAGTAATAAAAAAAATCACGTATTTCTAACAATTTTTTTTTTAAATTATCTAATAGTTTCTATATAAAAATAAATCACTGGTATGATTTATTCCTTATTAATTTCTTTTTCTGTAATTGGTGAAGAATAACACAATTGAGAAAAATTATTTTTTAACTATTAAAACCACGGAATACGTCGAAAACGCCTCCAGAAAAATATTTAAAATTTTTGAAAATTTGAAGAATGTAATATAATTGTTCAAAAGAAAAATATGGTGCGTATTATCAAATTGTTTTGTCCGGACTGACATTTCTTATTTATGAAATCTATTCACAGATTACAAACTGAACATAATTATATACGTATTTCAACCACATTCTTCGACTTAAGTTAAGTGAAAAAAATTAAAATATCATATGAAGAGTTCGCGGGAAAAACGATGAATGTCACAGTTTTCTTAAGGTTGATGTCATTATCTAATTCAGTGGATCACTGCGAAATTTAATGTTGTTCTTATGAAAAATGGTAAAAAGGAGAATTATCACCACGAATACAGTAATCCTTTCCTTTATTTTCTATAGAAACAGCACTACATCTTGCAGTTATAGACTCAATTAGATCATTATCTAATCCTTAACAGAAATGTGACATTCATCGTTTTTCCCGCGAACTCTTCATACTCCAACGTGGATCTGAAAGAGAGGTTGCCTCTATCCTGCTGGCATGTTATTCTAACATTGCGAGTGTTCCCACAACGCAAATCCATTTTTTCACCTTGTAAGATAAATAGAGGCCAGCAAGGTTGGTAATTGGAAGCACTAGAAGAAAAAAGTCCGTATGAAGGACAAAGCACACTATGTAAAAACATGGCTAATTTCAACCAATTTTTACTTGAATATGCAAATGTATAATCATTAAATGCAAAAGTATAAAAACAACCACGTTTCCTCGTGGCACAGAAATATCGATAAAAGGACGAAGTGTTAAATGACATGGAGAATAATATTATAAACATTCAACGACAGTAAATGACAACTTTTCTTGCTTTTTATGCGTACAGTCTGATGGCGATAATGACGAAAATAATAATAATAATAATAAAATATTAAAATTATTATTCTTATTATTATTATTATTATTATTATTATTATTATTATTATTATTATAAATACGATAAACTCTACGTAATCTATTGAGCAAATCTCTTTTAAAAATTTGTCAAAAATAAAATAGATTAAATACGAATGAAATTAGTTAGTTCAGTCGAATAAGAGACTAGAAGGACATTAGTTCAATCCCAGGAGCCTTGTTCTTATGCCATTCAGTTGTAGCAAACAAGCTGGCAAGTAAAACAGTAACAAGTTAAAGAATTTTTACTTAGCTTGTCAAGTAATTGTTGTTTGTTAGTAAGTCTGGCATGTAAAATGGCATAATATGAGAGAACTTTGCTGTGAACAATTAAACACGTGTGATATGAAGCATTTTTACAAAAGGCGAAATAAGAGATGCAGAAGTAACTACACAATGTCTTACTCTTTAGGAATAATTCATGGAAAATCATGCTCCTACGTAACACAGATGATTATGATTCAACTGGAGAAAAAGGCACTGGTTCATCATTAATAGGACAGTTGTTTCACGAAATAAACTTCCTATTAGCATCTTATCTTATAATGCAATACAATAACATTTGCTGTAGACTAAATATTATTAAAAAATTTAACAATGATTTATTTTGATTAATATTTACAGATTAAAACTGTTATTTGGATGAACTTGCAATGCATCTGCCATTTTCGCTGTTGGTTGGACACATCCAACAGTAATATCTCGATGATATTCTATATTAGCACTGTTTACCATAAGAGAGAGAGAGAGAGAGAGAGAGAGAGAGAGAGAGAGAGAGAGAGAGAGAGAGAGAGATGACGTATTTTATCTCCATCTTGCATTTTCGGATGTGACTCGGTTATAATTTATTAATACAACTTGTAATATGTATATTGTATTATATTCTCAATATAGTTTAAGTCAGGTTTGAAACTTAAATGAAGAGAAACGTGTATTTTTTGTTATTAGTGTATTGTGCTTTTGCATTATCTTTTATCTTTAATTATAATATTTAGGCTACATCAAAATTATATAATTTTGTATAATAATAATAATAATAATAATAATAATAATAATAATAATAATGATAATAATGATAATAATAATAATAATAATAATAATAATAATAATAATAATAATAATCAATGACTTCATGCTGTTGCTATTGATATTTCATATTTCTTTCACATACTTTATAAAAACGTTAACTTGAATCTCTCATTAAATTCGTGTATTTTGAAGTTAAAATAAGCAATTATTTTACTTTTTTTTTTTTTTTTTTTTTTGTATTTCACAGAAGCAGCATTAAATCCAGACGTTTGAGATGGGCTGGGCATGTAGCACGTATGGGCGAATCCAGAAATGCAAATAGAGTGTTAGTTGGGAGGCCAGAGGGGAAAAGACCTTTGAGAAGGCCGAGACATAGATGGGAAGATAATATTAAAATGGATTTGAGGGAGGTGGGATATGATGGTAGGGACTGGATTAATCTTGCTCAGTATAGGGACCAATGGCGGGATTATGTGAGGGCGGCAATGAACTTCCGGGTTCCTTAAAAGTCAGTAAGTAAGTAAGTATTTCACAGAAGCACTTCCTTACATTTATAAGTTACAATTTCTTCACTACTACTCCAGAGATGCACAATTAAACAATAAAATAGTATATTGTGAAATTAGTTTATAAAATTATACTTTACTGTATGAATCAATGTTTAGGAATGCAGTAATTATATTAACATTATAAAAGAGTTTCATATGCTAAATTGAATTTCATTCCCGAAAAATCTCGTGAAAGCTATGAAAGAGGACACGAGAAATGTATTAAATGGTTGGATAGTAGGAAAACTAAAATAGATTTCAGAAACAGTGTTTCTGGCATACTTTATCTATCGAAATAGATCAGCAGATTAAATTTTACATTTCATTCAGTGGGTAGTTTTATTCTATTGTATCTATCAGAACAGGTTAGTTGATTAGAGTTTATATTTTTTACGTTTAATTTCAGCATTCAGAAAATTGCGTTATTGATCAATAAAATATTTACTTCCTTTTAAAACTAGTAATTTGTTTTCGTTAGTATTGACACTACGGCGTAGGACTGCTATTAATACAAACTAGTTAATGACGTAATTGTTGCTATGGCAATTTTATTGAAAACGTCTCATAAAATGTCTTTTTACGAATGATTTTGAGCAACAAAGATGTTTATAATGCTGGTGCATAAAAAACAAGTTTTACCGTACTTAATGCACTTTCGTGACAGGTGCTTTTTCATGTTTTACTCATTTTCACAAAAAATCAGTTCCTTTATCTGTTGTTAAGCTATTATTAAAAAGGTATACATGAATGACATCATTTAACATGCACTCGAATAAAAAGATGAACTTTGGTTTTCTGATTGCATACGTAATTCATTACTTAATATCCCAAAATTAAGACATCAAGCTTCATTCTTACAAACTGTAAGGTTTAAGGTGTAGTTATTAAAAAATACATAGAACTATTATACGGTATGTATATTGTAATAATTTATAATATTTTTCCATTTATGAAAATTAACATTTAAAAGCAATATAGATGTCAAAATACATTTGCTTCAGTGCAGTAACAAATATGCTTCCAGCAGGGGTCATAATCCTCTAGTAATGAGGCATTCTTGACATCCTGTTCTGGACACCAGAGTTTTCTAGTTTTCAACAAAATTCGCAACGAAAAGTATAAATATTTCTATATACAACTAATTTCTCTTGGAAAAACTTTTATTGAATGATATTGGTACCATCTCCACTATTTCTTTTTCCAAATTATTCTGTATAATAAAAAAAAAATCAGGAAGAAACTCGTCTGTCATTTCTTATGTACGTCACTGTTGTGTATGTCTGATTTCTAATTGAAAGAAATTAATTTTTTACTATGTTTTTTTATGTTTAATGTGCATCAGTTCCAGATACATTGACTCATACATAGCGGACATGAACTTTTTTTTTTGAGAAATAAAATACTGGTAAGACAAGACAAATTCAGTTGTCATTTGCTTATCACTTGTTACTTGTCATTAGGTAACAAAACCTGTGTGCCTGTCTGGCTTTTCCGTGTCACTTCCTTGACTTGTCGGTTTATGGAACGGGCCCCAGGTAAAGGAACGCCATTTTTCCTTTTAACTTCCAAATAATCCTCACAGCTGTTTCGTCTCCATCATACACTATGATCGCTTTCCAATGGCATAGGTGGCTGTATCGTGATATTAACTATTCACCTTACACAACCAAGGCAAACAGGAAATTCTTTTATCTTCTTCCTCTGCATATTCTCTAAATTGTTCTCTATGTAAACATTTAGTATTCAGAACAGGTCAATTTGCGGTGTTTTATATTCCACAGCAAAAGAACTTAAATCCATTTTCTCATGTCAGGAAAAAATTAAGCACAGTTTCGTAATAAATAGGTGTGTGATTTTATGGTGATTACTGTACCCTGATTTCGGTGATTAAAATGGTTTAATTTCGATTAATATTTCGTAAAAAAAATAAACAAGCAATTTCGCACACAACTAAAGAAACTTCAAAAATTATAAAATAACATTTTTTTTTAATTATTACTGAAACAATCCCTTTAAAGCTAACAGAAAATTGTTTGTCTAATTAATTAAATTCAGAATTCAATTTCATTCGGCTGTGAGGGGGTGACGGCACTGCTTTCTTGATCTCACAAAGGCATTTGTTTCAGGAAAGAGAAATGACCATTGTCTGCTTGTGGTGCTCTCTGGAAGTAGTTCCTGAAACTACGCATACATCATTGCCAGATGTCACACACATGTAATGCTGAACGATCAAATATGTAGAAATGTTTGTGTATACTTTATAAAGAAGAAAATTTTCACGTTTTATTTCGAAGAAAGTGTCATTTTTCGTGGAAATTTTTCATAAAATCTGTTTTTTTTTTTTTTTTTTTTAATATCGTCATTATGAAGTAACTTCGTGGATTTCTATCAATTTCGCGAAAAGTCGCGGGTATATTTCTTTTAATTCTGGATTTTCATTAAGTGATTTGAATTTTACATGCATAAAATTAAGTTTTTAACATATGAATCAGGAATTTGCAAACAGGATCAAGTCCAAAAAAGTAAATTTTAAGAAAACAACAAAAAACTTTTTGTATGGATCTGGATGTATGACAGTCCAAACATGTTGATACACAATTTAAATGTGTATATTCTATAGGACTTGGTTCCACGAGAAGTAATCCAGTAAGAGTGTATGGCGAGCCAGAAACGGGTATAAACTCAATTTGCAAGTCCATATTTTTACTTTTTCGGACTTGATTCCTTTTGCAAATTCCTAATTCATATATCGCGTATATCATTAATACGAGGGAGGTTCGAAAAGTAATGCACAACAACTTTCTGTAGGAACGTATTTAATAGATAAACAAAATGAAATAATGAAGAAAAAAGCTATAGGTTTTACCTATTTTTCAACACAGGAACCAAGTCTCTCGACACATTTTCCCCATCGTGACACCAGATTCAGTACACCTCATTCATAAAACTCAATTTTCTAGGCATATAACTACCTGCGCACGGCTGATTTCACTTCTTCATCCGAACCAAAGTGTTGGCCTCCTAGGAATTTTTTCATTGGTCAGAAGAGGCGAAACTCAGACGGTGCGAGGTCTGGACTGTAGGGTGGGTGACTGCCACCTCAATGCCTCTAACATTGGGTGGTGTTGCAGCGGTCACTGGTCGGCCAGAACGTACTTCATTCTTCGAAGAACCTGCACCACCTGGAGATGTTGCTATGGTCCAGACAATCAGCACCATAGACCTCCAACATTTTCCTGTGGATTTCACTCAGACGTTTTTGTTTTGCTCAGAAAAAACGGACTACATCTCGCTTCTCTTCACAAGTATATGATGTTAGAACACGTTCCAGCTTCACTCAGTAGTTACCGCTCGTTCCGCCAGGGTGACACCTAATTGAGCCTCTGCTGTCTGTAGCGCAAGATTCAAACTAACTATCTGCCAACTTTTAATGTCGTAACCAAAATAGTATACCGTAAAGAAATTGTTGTATGTTATTTGACGATCCTCCCTCGTATAAAAAAAATCACACCCTTAGTAATAAAAAAATTAATATCAGTAGCACGTATCTGTAGTCATCAAACCATGAAGCACAATCTCTATGAACCCAATGGTTTTCATAGCGTGTGAAAGGGATGCAAATTATTATTATTATTATTATTATTAGTTTCTTATACAGAGGATGGTGGAGTTGTGGACAAGCTTGCCTTGTATTCGAGCGAATTCGATCCCAAAGGCCAGTTAGCCTGATTTCGGTTTTCCAAGTCTCTTCAGGAAAATGCCAGAATAGTACCAGTTACAGACAGCCATGACCCGCTTTCTACCGAATTCTCACACTTCGTACCTACGTCATCAGCCATTTTATACAATAGACCAGCCATCTGTCTGGTAAGCAGCAAAGATATCGCCCTCTGACAGAAATGACCAGTAGATGTAACTGTGCGAAATGCGTGGAAACGCAAAAAAGCTTATTTTCTTTTTTTTATATATCTGTGGCAGGGAGGAAAAAGGTCTTAAGTCAATTTTTTTGTGAAAATGAGATTTTTATATGTTCTGAAAGCGGAAACAATTCTCTACAATCTGATAAAACAGTTAAAGTCAAATAAGACTCCTGACTGGATTTATAGAGCGTTACCAAATGTCCTAACTATCTTTTGAATCGAGCACACACAGAATAAAGGACTTAAGAATATTTAATACTTTATTCCTTACAAACCATCACATGTTTACTTTCCATGCTTCCCTATTAAAAAGGTCTAACTTGTATTTTAGCATTTTATTACATAATGATGCCCTTTCCTTTTAAAACTTTAAGCATCAGGGTAAACAGTCCTATAATTGTTTAAGACCCATTTTGCATTCCTAGTAATTTACATTTCTCATTTATTTTGACATGAAAAAGGTCTTATGTTTAACAGTCCCTTCTACTCAGTGTGGCTTCTAGTCTTAAAAGGGCTTAAGTGTGGCTATTTTTTTTAAATAATCAAGAAAATTGTTAAATGAGCAACATTATCTATTTTAGAAGAAATATAAACAAATAATATCCAGGAAAAACCTCTTAATTAAAAGAACTCTATAATTGACACCAATTTCAATCTTTCTACTGCTTTCCTGAAAAGTATAAAATTTTTACTTAAGACCTTTTTCCTCCCGACCACAGATATATAAAAGGAAATATTCATTGCCATTCCTACTCAAAAACAATTAATATTACGGAAATTACCAGTTTTTAAGGTTGCACTACAATGCACATTTGAATGACATGTAACTCTTTTTTTTTTTCCGTGAGGGTAAAAAAGTTATTATCTATGTGAAAATCTAATATTGTGCCTCTAACATAAAAATAAAAATACCGCATTTTATATACGGCATTGTTGTTCTAATAAAATGAACAGCAAACAAGGGATGACAACTCTTGCTTCAATCCACAACAATGTAGATAAAATGTGTAAACTGTTTTCTTTAGGTTAAATAAAAAGTTTGGCTCAAGTAATAAACAGTGCGGTTAAAATACTACGACACTAAGCTTTATAATAAATAATTACGTATATAAAACTCTAGAAACAATTTACGCAATTTACGCAAGGTACTGTATCTAAACAAACTTTAAAAAGTTCTCGTATAAAAATGCTTGCCTTCCACAAGATAAATATCACTGTCAAACTATTATTATACTAAATTTCTGTGATTGCAGCAATGTATCACTGAAATCAATGCATTATAAAAAATAATCAAACTCAGCTCAAAGACTGGCTTTAGCACATTGATTTCAAGCTCTTTGCCCTCTTCTCATCCATGTTGAACTACGCGTTCTCTACTATTTCTGACAAAAAATGGAAGCCCTTGAGATTTGTATCAAGCTGTCTACTCGGGATGCTGCACAGAGGAACTATGAGTCATGGACACACTCTAACAATAAATAAAACAGACAAAAAATAAAACACTGCAGGCCTGGCACAATAAAACTACTCGGCAAGATGGCATAATACTATGTTCAGTTATTGTTTTTGACCCGTAAATACGAATTGAACACTGAGCATTCGAAATGCACTTGCTTTCTTCTTCACGTCCAGGCATTATTAACGTGGGGCATGTCCCACGGACTAGTTGTATCAGCAACGTTTCCTGCAAGAGAAAGAACAAGAATTAAGGCACATTCACAATGAAAATTAAACATAACGTAAGCGTTAACCTTAAGAATATAAACGTTACGGTAAAATCAAGATCATTCACGATGGGAAAATATACATAACAGCAAACATTCTTGGTAACCATGGAAATATAACAACGACGCTATGTCCTCATATTCTGTCGTATACTTCAGCGCTCCACGATTGTGTTCTGTTTGCAAATCACGTAAGCATAAGCATGAAAGTTTGGAGTTTGCAAACTTCCATGTTAACGTCTTACGGTAATGTTTATGTCAATGCTTATGTGAATCATTGTGAATGATCCCATTTGGTAGCCTGGGCGCAAACTTCTGTGTTTATGTTGCGGTTATGTTTAATTTTCATTGTTGTTGTAGTTTTCTAATGCCAGGCGTTTGACAAAGTCATTTGACCTCTTGCACTCCAATATTTTTCAAAAATATGATCATGACCAGCCAATGAAGCACAGATTTTGAGGTATTCCGAATCCATTTCTTGGTTTGAGTTGCACAATGGGCAGTTAGGGGATTGATATATTCCAATTCTATGCAGGTGTTTAGCCAAACAATCATGGCCTGTTGCCAATCTAAATGCAGCTACAGACGATTTTCGTGGTAAATCGGGAATTAACTGTGGATTTTAATGCAGAGAGTTCCATTTTTTCCCTTGGGATTGTGTTATCAAATTTTGTTTGTTGAAGTCTAAGTATGTAGATTTAATAAATCTCTTCACAGAGTAATACGTAAATTTAGTAACAGGTCTGTAAGTAGCAGTGCTGCCCTTCTTTGCTAATGCATCCGCATTCTCGTTTCCCAGGATTCCACAATGGGATGGTATCCATTGGAATACAATTCTTTTAATACAATTATTCCATTCTAATGATTTTATTTAATCTTGTCTTTAAGTTTACACATTATACTGGGATCGCTTTTCTTTTTTCTGCATTGTTGTGCAGTATGTTATTCATACATCTTCAAGTATCGGCCTGAACACCTGCAGACTTCTAACACTTGAGTACAGGCTGTTACAAAAGAAACAATACAACACTTCCATTCCTCAAATTAATGAGGTATAGGAATTCTTAAACATTTAGATATTTAAAATAATATTATAGTCCAGACCATGATCTGAAGATATTAATTCATCAATTTAAGCATAGAAACTTTATCATAAACAAAATCAAATCTAACGTTAATAGAGAGAGGGAAAAAAAAAAAAAAAAAAAAAAAGAGTTCAGATCTGCCCCCCCCTCCCCCCAATAACTCCGCCTATGTTTGTAATAAATTTTTGACAATCATTATGTTGCAAGTATTTCGAGAACATCAGATGATATATTAATTAATTTTATTACGTTTCAAATTTTAAGTAATATTTTATCTCAATACTGCTAAGTATGAAATGCGCGGTAGCGTCGCGTTGGAAGCCTAGAGATCGCAGGTTCGATGAGGCCATGGAGTTTCTCCATTGATTTAATTCTTTTGGCCACATTGTGGTCATAGGGATTCACTTAGCTTCCAACAGAAATGAGTACCAGAAAGTTTATCTTCGGGTTAAACATTGCAAGCACATAGGAGTGACATTTCTACTAGGCCTACATTAATCTTCTGCTATCCTGAATAGATTTATAACTGAAAATTTTATTTTACGAAACGTGCTATTTGCAAAATCAAAATTATTTATATGCAACAAATGTGTTAATTTTGTGCGAATAAACCTTCATACTTAAGGGCATAATAAGTTAATTTTTCATGTTAGCATGGTTGCGTCTATCACATCTTATGTTCCTACACGATACTTAAAAAGGGTTAAAAGGTTGTAGGGTTTTTAAGTGTAGGAAATAACAATAGTCTTGTCAAATATTTCATTTAAGAATTCCCGAATTACGTCAAAAGAATTCCGGAGAGAACTATCTGCATTAGCGTTAGGAATTCGGGGTACTGCAGGCAGTTCCAACACTATGGTAATAAATTCTTCGAGATTTACAGTAAATTCCGCAAATAAGAAGGGATCGATCACATTAGCTCTTGCAAAAGCATACATGACGTTAATTTTCGGGCTACTGCGCTCGCGTACAACAATGACGCACGAATTTTCGTGAGACGATTTCGCTCATGTACCAATGCACCAATGGAGGGTAGGAATCTATTCAGTTTTAACAAATCAAAGTCACCTATCAACTGCAATCACATCGCACCTGATGCGCATTTGTTTACGCAATACCTTATCGCTTCTGTCGTACAGCTCGATTCAACGTTATTGGCCCCTGTCTTTGGTTGTTTGGCTAGTGAGCGAGCTATGTGTTGCGTCATAATAAAGAAATTTAATCACAAATGTGCATAGAAGGGGAAGAGGGAAGAGGTAGAATGAAAATAATATCTATACTCGTAGCTGAGGGACACTCATGTCAAGAAAATATGTCATCATGACTAGTTTAGTCAACAGATGTAGTGGTTAGTAACGGGACGTGTGGAAGAATATTGTGTTTTTAAGACGGAGTGTACTGAGACATGATAAAGAGGAAGTGTTTGATGTTATGACTGTGTGCCCTGACCTGTGTGACCCTGCCTACCAGCTGTGATGAGTAACTCGCTCTTAGTCTATCTACTTACAGCTTGATTCAGGGATTTTGGCCCCTGCAAAAAGTAAGCAGACCAAGAGCGAGTTGCTCATCACTGTTGGCAGGCAGGGTCACACAGGTCAGGCTGCACAATCATAACACCTAACACTTCCTTCTTATCATGTCGCGATACACTCCGTCTTAAACACAATATTTTTCCACATGTCCCGTTACTAACCACTACGTCTGTTGACTAAACAATGTCATGATGCGCTAAGCGAAGGGTCCCGGGATCGATACCCGGCCCCGGGAACAATTTTTCCTTGAAATTATTCAAACCTGCTTAACAGGGAGCTACTACCTGAAAGCCAGATTTGCATAATGTCATGATGACATATTTTCTTGACATGGATGTCCCTCAACTTCCAGTATAGATATTATTTTCAATCTTCCTCTTTCCTCTTCTCCTCTTATGCATATTTGTGATTAAATTTCTTTCTTATGACGCAACATACAGCTCGCTAACTACACAAATAACCAAGGACAGGGGCCATTAACGCTGAATCGAGCTGTACTTTTTGCAAGCGCCAAAATCCCTGAATCAAACTGTACACATGTTAAATATTCTCACTGTTTCTCATTAACAATGCATCATCAATGAACTGAAACACATAAATTATAAGAATAGAAATTAGAAGGATAACGAAAGAAGAACTTTTGCGTGTCAATTCAAATTTCATAAAAATGTCTGAATGCTAATGGACACCACTTTCAGCAACTACTATAACACAGGTTAGTGAAATAAAATGATGATTGTGTGCATGCCATTAATTAATGAAAGTAATAAGCGTGCAATTCGCCGGAGATTACGGATCTAAAATGCCGCGTTACCTCGTCCTCTACAGGCTTGCTTCCGCCCGCGTTCTTCGGACCAAGAGTGACGCGAACGCACTATATATTAAGTTAAGGCTGGTCCACAATAAACCGAGAACGAGAACGAGTACAGAAATATTGTTAAAATAAATGTATTTAAATGTGAAAATTTACAATATTAACGAGAAGCTTGCTGGAGCCCGGGAACGGGAGCGTGGAAGATAATTGTGAATACTCACATTTAAATACATTTATTTTAACAATATTTCCGTTCTCGTTCTCGCTGTCGTTTCCGTTCCCGGTTTATTGTGAACCAGTCTTACGCAAATTAAATGGGTATCTTATTTAATAGTAATATAATTATGCTATATTATTTTTATTATTTATTTATTTATTTATTATTCGCGAAATAGTTTTATTCAAATATCACCTACCATAATCTTATCCTGTGCCAACGAACATGCTCAGAAACATGGAAAATGGATTCATCACTAAACATATACGATCTGAAACCCATTCGTCACTGCACAACAATAAGAACAAAACCGATTATTAGGTAACAATCATGCGAGTTCTCATTTCCTTGGATTCACTCGTAATACGCGCACGCGAATTATCGGCAAGATGAGAACTCTTGTGATATTACTTGCTATAATCTTATCCTGTGCCAACGAACATGCCCAGAAACATGGAAAGTGGATTCATCATTAAACATACACGATCTGAAACCTATTCGTCATTCGACAACAATAACAACAAAATCGATTAGTAGGCAACCATTACAACCAATCTTCTGATTGAACTTCTGGCTCGTATGTACTGTATCTCTATTACCAGGCAGTACATCTCACTTGACGATATGTGTCAGAGGAAGAACAATAATTGTTTGTATGCATCTGAAGTCTGATTAGTGTAATATGTAGCTAATTGGCGATGTATGCAATGGAGGGGGGAAAGGAACTGGCCATCTTACCCCATTATCTCCCGGCCTAGTTGCCTCGTAAGTGGTGCTTTTTGGCATCACTTGTGAGTGTCAGACCTGTCTTCGGACAGTTAACTAAACAACAACAAACAACATTACAACCAGAGTCGAAGTGTGAAGTCAAGACCAAGGTATGCACTATGAAATTACTCTAATTTCTTTCAAGAGAATGGGCATGGCCACACATTATTCCTGATTTATTTTTAATGATAATAATAATAATAATAATAATAATAATAATAATAACAACAACAATAATAGGTCTGTTGTCCATTTCAACTTTTAGTACCGTGTGTTACGTTACAGAGGTGTGAAAATTATTAGAATAATCTTAATTTTAAAGGTTTTTTAATAGTTCCTTCAGAAATATTAATTGAATTGATGAATATTGGTATATAATATTACTATACTGATGTAGGATATATTTACTGCTAACAATGCCGGAAAGCATTGTTGTACATTGGTATTTTTCTTATTTTACAATTGTTATGGGAATTCAGAAATTATTATATTATGTTGGCGGAATTGGAAACATCAAAAATTAATCTTCATCTTACGATGTTTGGGTGACGTATATACGTCCGTTGATGTGACATATTAATGAATTAAATGCTATTATAGTCACAATCATGCCATGGTATGAAAGAAAAATTTCACAACCTCGAGTGGGAATCGAGCCTGCGACTTCCTGGTCTCCGGTCAGGCGCGATAGCTCAGCGGTAGAGCGCCTGACTGGAGACCAGGAAGTCGCAGGCTCGATTCCCACTCGAGGTTGTGAAATTTTTTCTTTCATACCATGGCATGATTGTGACTATAATAGCATTTAATTCATCAAAAATTATTTAAGAAATACTTTAAACAAATTGTTCTTTGCGTTTACATTGTTGTGAAGGTTCAAATGAACGTATACATCTGTTTTGTGCATATAATTTTTTATGTTTCCAATTCCGCCAACATAATATAATAATTTCTGAATTCCCATAACAATTGTAAAAAAATGAAAAATACCAATGTACAACAATGCTTTCCGGCATTTTTAGCAGTAAATATATCCTACATCAGTATAGTAATATATACCAATATTCATCAATTCAATTAATATCTCTGAAGGAACTATTAAAAAACCTTTAAAATTAAAATTATTCTAATAATTTTCATACCTCTGTACTTGTTAGTTGGGAGGCCGGAGGGAAAAAGACCTTTAGGGAGACCGAGACGTAGATGGGAAGATAATATTAAAATGGATTTGAGGGAGGTGAGATATGATGATAGAGACTGGATTAATCTTGCTCAGGATAGGGACCAATGGCGGGCTTATGTGAGGGCGGCAATGAACCTCCGGGTTCCTTAAAAGCCAGTAAGTAAGTGTTACGTTACTTGAAGATTTCGAAGTGTTGAATTTGTGAAATGCGTACCAACATTAAGACATTGTTTACTGTATGTAATGCATGTATGTATTATGCTGCTATAGAGTTAAAGACACATAGACCTACCTAGTACTTACGTATATGATTTATTTATTTATTATACTCCAATTTTACACAGAACCCTACTTTACCTGAGATAGGAATGTTAGGATTATAAATACATTTTTATAATATTTATATGATATTGATTAATTAAATCTCCGATTGAATTAATCTTATGTTTCAATTATGAAATTAATACAATTTTACAAATCTATAAATTCAGCAAATCTGTACATCGTTTTATAATTTATACACATGAATGAATGAAATCCTACCTATATGATACGAAGTACATTCGACATAACTTATCCGAGATACTGTTCATTCGGGATAACCAATTCAGGAAAATGTCCATTCCACAAAATAGGCTTTCGGGATTTTTGGTTCGGGAAAATTAATTCGGAAATTTGGTCGGGAATGCGTTTATTGTTGTTACAGTCATTTTATGGCTTATTTATGAAATGTCACTGTTTTTTTGAGTACGTAGTATATCTGAAATATTTCCATTATCATCATCTGTGTTCACGTATTAGATCCTAGTCCATTACTGTCTCGTGTTCTAAAAAAGGCTAACTAACCCGTAACTAACCGAGGGCCGCATGTGCACATGGAACCGGAGTCAGGTGGCAACAGACATTATGCTGTATACACAAGATAATACTCTTTACTGTTTTCGATTAGATACGCTGAAGGTATATCTTATCGCATATTCTAAACAATTTTTAGTATCAATACACGAGAGAAAAATTTGCCATGAAATGAACATACGGCATCAGTTTCTTTCCATTGTCGCCAACCAGTATTCGTTAAAATTACTTCGAAAGCCATCGAAGAATACTTAATGGAAACAACTGTTTTCGATAAATATAAAAGTTGTTTCAGAGATTTATCTTCATATTTCAAACATAAAATTAGCCATTCTTTGTCTATCTATGTCGTATGGATATGCAGCTTTTTTACAGGCCACCGACGTAGCTCAGTCGGCTAAGGGTGCGTACACGTTGGAGCAACGATAAACGATAAAGGAAACGATCTAGCAACGCTTTGGTATTGTCAAAGAATCAAGTGTTCATATCGGAGCAACGAGGATGCGGGAAGCGAACATTTTGATTTGTCAGTAGAAGATATTCTATGCATCCACTGAATGAAAGAAGATATAGGCCTATAGGAAATATCAGCTGCTACGTTCAAGGTTAATATAAGTTAAATACGTACAAAATTAAACCAGTTTCTCATCCCAAAGATAGTATAAATTCGTTGTGTTGTGATTGGTTCTTGTGATCACATAACATATGACCACAGTCTACTATATACAGTCGCGAAGCTTGAGGTGTTTTTTTTGAAAATCTCGTGATAAAGCGCTCCAAGCGGTTAGCAACTAAAAACAATAGACTGTTCATGGTCGACTTTGGACTGTGTCGTATTTCTATCGAGTGCTAGCTCGTTGCGTATTTCACACTGATGCTTGTGAAATGTTCGTTATTGGTTATAATGAAAATGTTAATGGCTAAAATATAATAATTGGAATAATAATATGGGACGAGAAGGAGACGTTTGTAGTGCTATAAATTGTAGCAACAGTAAGAGAAAGAGGCCAGAGTTATCCTTTGTCCGATTCCCGAAAGATTCAAAAAGGTTCATGGGTTTCCACAAGAATGCTGTGCAGAAACAAAACTCTTAATTTGAAGTTCTTTGTGACTGTTAGAGTACATTATATCCTTAAATTTCACAATGAAATGTTTCAGTCTAACCGAAAGGACATTAGATACTGGTTAAAGTTGTGTCACTTAGGCTGCTAAATTCCCAGAGAAATAAAGGTTAGGCCTACTTTTTTTTTTTCAGAGGATATATTTTTAATTGTAGCTATTAATTTTGTTATTATATTTTTATGTGTTATTTTACTAAAGACGTAGAAAAATTAAGTTTGATTTAATGAAATTTATTGATCACGTTTTATTTTCAATTCTGGTGGGGTTATTATTGCTTAGGCCTACTTTATTCTTCAAAGGATATGTTTTTAATTATAGCTGTTAATTTTGTTGTTATTTTTATTTGTTGCTTTACTAGAGACGTAGAAAAAGTCTGTTACAATAAAATTTATTGATCACGTTTTATTTCCAATTCTGGTGTGATTATTATTGCTTAACCTCATCCCACTTTGTTAACTACGCAAGCCTACACTACAAGTACCTGTACACGTAAGTTTCTCCATTAATTCATATTTCCATTATTATTATTGTAAAGAGAAATGCAAATTAATATTTATTGGTTTCATAGTTAATTATCGGTATAATCTTGAATGAGTGAAGCTATTATAGTAAATTTCAGTTCGTTTTGCAAAAACAAAAATTATATTAGCTTATTTCTTGCAGGTATCTTCGAGTTTATGGTGAAATTTAATATACTTCATTAAAATAATAAATTAACTTTATGCATTTAATATTTCAATAATGGAAGGAAGGTGTTAATTTTTCCAAAAGAACACGACAACGAAAGTGTAACATATTTTGTCGGCTGCTAGGAGAGAGATCTGCGATGATGAGGCGATAGTAGCGATCCTAGTGGTGGGCAACTACTCATGTTTGCATTTTTACTACATATTGAGCTTCGCGACTGTATATAATAGACTGTGATATGACCAATAAATACACAACTGATCAATTTGCCAATATCTACAATAATTAATTTAATATGCCGAAATAATAATACATCGATTAATATTCGGATATATTGACAACCACCGGTAATTATACAGATTAATATTATCCTAATCAGAGATCATTTAAACGACAGGAGCGAAGAAAATGGTACTTTTCTTTTTCGTTGCTTTTTATCGTGCATCTTCGCTTTTATCCTTACTCCAATATGCACACCTCAATGGCAATGCATGCTTCAATTCTCTCTGATATAGCATCGCTGCTTCCTTTATCCGTTATCGTCGCTCCAACGTGTACGTACCCTAAGGCGCTTGCCTGTCGATCCAGAGTTGCGTTCGGGAGTGGGTTCGAATCTCTCTTGGGCTGATTACCTGGTAGAGTTTTTCTGAGGTTTTCTCCAACCATAAGGCGAATGTCAGGTAATATATGGCGAATCCTCGGTCTCATTTTGTTCGAATACCATCTCGCTATCACCTATCCCAACAACGCTAAAGCCACCGGCGTGGCTCAGTCGGTAAAGGCGCTTGCCT
This sequence comes from Periplaneta americana, assembly GCF_040183065.1. Lineage (NCBI taxonomy): Eukaryota > Metazoa > Arthropoda > Insecta > Blattodea > Blattidae > Periplaneta > Periplaneta americana. The sequence goes on from NC_091118.1 coordinate 193,650,420, forward strand.
GGCGGTCTGAAATTGCGCTCGGGCGCAGATTCGATGCCCGCTTGGGCTGATTACCTGGTTGGGTTTTTCCGAGGTTTTCCCCAACCGTAAGGTGAATGCCAGGTAATCTATGGTGAATCCTCGGCCTCATCTCGCCAAATACCATCTCGCTATCACCAATCTCATAGACGCTAAATAACCTAGTAGTAAAAAAACAATGCTAAATAACTGAGTAGTTAATTAAATAACTAAAAAATCTTTATATACTATATTTTATTATCGTGGCTGGCGGTATCTTAGTGGTTACGGTGTTACGCCACAAAGACGAAGGTCAAGGGTTCGACTCCCGATAGTCATGGATTTTTCCAATTGTCCTAATTCTTGCGGCATCACTATGGCTCTAAGGTCGACTCAGCCTCTAACAGAAAAGGGAGTTTTCCTTGAGGGTAAAGGCAACAAACACTAACATCCCTGCTGCTACTAATGCCGATTGTCTGCATAGGTGGGAACCTTAAATTTCCGCTACTCTGTGGACGTCTTATGCCTTCTACAAGGATAATTTTATTTTATTTTAACTGTGTTCGCTGTGTATAGTTTCTACAGTCTTTGAAAATGGTATATTATCTTGTTTTCCAAGAATCAGTCATGGCGGCAACAATCTTGGCAAGACTTCACGTAACTGGCAATAAAGAGTCAAGATTATTTTCTTTCACAATGAACGTGAATTGAAACATAAAAATATGATACTTGGTTATATGCAAAAAATTTTACCCTTCGTTTCCTGTACATATATTTCAATATATACTATGTTTTCATGGAGTATTCAAATCGATTTGAATACATTTACCACACTGAATACGATCCCCCCGATCCCCGTCTTCATGCAATTTTTCGGCAAGTACTGAAAACGATATGAATACGGAAACTGAAGTTTCGAAAGTAGATATGTTGGTTAACATTTCATTGATATGTTAGCATGTTGGTCACCCTGTAGGCCTTAGCTATAAATAAATAGAACATTGTGACGTTACAAGGATTTATACGATAAAATATGCATTAAATGTTGTACTCGACACCATACATATGTTAACACAGTGAAGTTGTTAATTATTATTAACAGTACATCGGTTATAAATCATTATTTGGAATGCGTTGGTTTCTAGCAGCATCGTTGCTGATATATGTAATTATTACTACGTTTTCACGAAGTATTCAAATCGTTTTGAATACGTTTACCGTATTGAAACTTTCATGAAAACGGGGATTCAAAACGATCCGAGTCTCCAGGTCGATATACACAAAATGTGGGATCGGATCAGATCGTATTCAATACGATTTGAGTTCCATGAAAACGCGTATCATATTCAAAACGATCTCAATACGCTAAGCATGTAAACGATCGACATTTGTCTGATGTGTCATCTGTTTTACCAAGAGCGAGCGCAATAAATTATGTAAGTGAAAAGTCATGTTACAATTCATAATATTTTGTATTTTCCTAAAAACCATTACTGTATTACCATTCTTCATTAACAGCCAGAATAATAAGTTTATGCTCGTCCATACCGAAATGTAGTAATTATACACCTGGTAGTAGCCCTTTAATGCACCTCATTAAAGTACACCTATTCATTATAATTCAGTTGTTCAGCCAATGAGAAATCACCATTGTACTGATTGTACCATTATAAAACCGCAAGTATCGATTATTCTCGGATATGCAATCGAAAGACAATTAGCGAAAAGTCACGGAGGCTGGAAATCCAATACTGTCGCAGAAGGTTATGTTCTGTTACTATAATAAGTAGCGTTAATTGTAAATAATATTCAAATACAATCAATTTGTCATCTTGTTTTTCAAATCTAAATCAATTTCCAGGTTATATCAAGCCTAATGTTCATGTTATTCTCTAGATTATATCAAGGTCAATGACATTCGTGTTTCGGAAAAAAATCAATACTTTCGCGTCTGCGCACATCTCACAATTCAGGTCAGTTCTGCTCCTCACATAACCCTAATATGAATACTTATGAATAATTTCAAGTTAGAAATATGGTCGAGCATAAAAAGTCGTATGAAACTTGCCTATAATGGTAATTAAGACGCTCATATGAAAATTATGAAACGAGCGCAAGCGATCGTTTCATAAACAAACATACTCGCGTCTTAATTACTACCACTATAGGCTCGTTGCATAATGTACTATTTTATACGCCTCATTTATAGCAAATAACCTTATAAGTCAGATATGAAGAACTCCAAGTCGTATTAGGAATATTTTGTTTAATATAAGTGTATAGAAGAGCGTGTTATAAAGTGGAAATCATTACTATATATCAGTGCAATATAAAGCTCAGGGGGTGAGGAGATAGAAAGAACCGACGATGAAGTTAAAAAAAAAACAAGATGAAATGCTAACTTACGAAATACGAACGCTTAAAAAAACAAAAAACAAGAAAAAAAAAAAAAATTAAAAAATAAAGTATATATTTACGAAAAGTCTTAGACTTACGATAATAGTCAGGAAAAAGAAATATTGACAAACAAAATACTTATCTTGGAAAATAAAATAATATAATTAAATACAGAACAAAGAGCTACTTTCAAAGCAGGATTATGATATTGCATAAGTCTCTCCTAGATTATACAGACGATGAGAAAAAACAAAGAAAGATCACATAACGTGACTATACGTCATAACTACTTGGCTTGAATAGAATAATTTGTACCTTATGTCCACAGAACTGTTGGCATAATGCCCTGCACAGATGTGGTGTTGGGAGTGAGGACCTCCTTGCTAAGGAATTGCAGGGGTAGATCCACCAGATGGCCCTGCAACACATACCAAACATATGACTAATATTTTACCGCTATTTCCTGACGATACTCCAGATTTTGACCCATTTGTTGCACAGTCAGCTGTTGGATTATCACTAAAGAGACAAGTGTTCGATTCTCAGATACATGAACACAAGGCATCTTAACGGCAATGGTAAAAACGGCCAACTGATACACCCAGAGATCCAAAACACGCGATATGACCAAGATAAGCACATCGAATACATTTGCACAAAGCTATCAAGATTTTTATATTTGTTAAAGAAATTAACGATTGAGTTTCTCAAAATTATTTAAGATGTGTCTACTTTTCTTTCTTTCAGTCGATAATTCGATATGCCTTAATTTTCTGGGAATGAGGAACCAAAATTGGAAGCGTCTTGATTTTGCAAAAGAAAGCCATTAGACTTTTATGTAAATCAAACTATCTGGAACATTGTCGGCCACTTTTCAGACAATCACGGATTTTAACAACCATAAATTTGTATATATATGATCTAGTACTTTACACTCGACAAAATATCGACAATTATTCATTAGTGGCCAATATACATGATCATGAAATTAGAAATAGTGAAAAAATTAATATTCCAAATTGTAGATTACACAAGAGCAACACAAAATTTTTAATTATGGGGATGAAATTATATAATAAGCTCCCCAGTCAATATTATAAATTACCAATCAATAGCTTCAAAACTAGATTTTACAATTGGTTATTAAATAATCCTTTTTATTCTATTGCTGAGTTTTTCAACACAAATTTGTATGAAATTGTATTTTAATAAATAAGTTTAATTTCAATTTAATTAGATGTCTTTAATTTAAAAGTTTCAAATTATTTCATGTTTTTATTGTATTATTTAAATTTTACTGTTTCTTTTATTAGCGATTTTTAAAATGTATTTATATGTTTTTCAATGTATTCTGACGAAGCCTAAAATTGTATGTCTAATGGCCAAATAAATTGAATTGAATTGAATTGATGTTAAAGCGTAAACACTTTTGCTGAGTGCGGATATTTTGCCTTATAGATGAGGGATGATAGAAGTGAAGTGATAGTGAAAGGTTAATTAGAAGAGGGAAGGTGTAGATACACTTATTCTGTGGTGTATTCTTTTTTACTTGTCATTTAACGTCGCTGTATCAACTACTAGGTTACTTAGCGTCGATGGCAGTGTCATAGCGAGATGGTACAGGGACATCACTTTATTTTTACCAACATTTTTAACATTAACCTGACTATACTCGGAAACACTGTTGCCCCCTTCCATTACAGGAGTTTGATGTTACTAGTGCAATATGTAAACAAATCATTTTACTAGGTATAGGAGGAGAGAAAAGTAGTGTATCCATTTATGTTGTAGGGAAATACGATATTACGATTTTCAGTTTGATTATCACTTTTACGGAATTTATCAAAATACAGTAGAGTAGTAACTTTTTTAAAAAAAAGCTCAACTTTTTAGGCGGCTATGTTCGTTATGTAATGTCTACTTTATTTAGCATATTAATTATTGATGTTAACATACAATATAGAGAGTGCATTTAAATTGAGGGGGTCATAAGTAAAGGGCTGTAAGTGCACTTAAGTTACTTTTGAGAAAATGGGGTTTAAATATTTAAGCTTTCGTAAAACCGGTGACATTTTTATTTAAATTTTAATGTGTGATGCGATTAAAATATCCCTTTGCCATTAAAATTTTAGATACTTTAGCTTACACTGGATGCACTTAACTCATGTTATTACAAATGTCACTAGCATTCCTTTGCTTCTAGCCACCTCAATTCAAAAAAAGCTAATATCAATTTTTAAACAAGTTGCTGAAAATGGTTGCCGTTCATTACAATGCAGGCTTCAATTTAGTACGCATATTATTAAAAACATTTTGAATCATATCCTCTGAAATTGAATTTATCGTTTCTTGAATATAATTTTTTAGTACGATATTATTAATATAGGTTCTTTCTTCTATAGAAAACGCAACCATATTTCTGAAACACACTATACACTGCAGTGTTTACTTCACTGCTTGAAGACTTCGAACGCAACAGTGGCCGTAAGTTTGTGTGTCTGACGGGAGCAAGGACATTAGTGAAGGGGTGAGAGTGAAGTACATTCAGAAATGCAGGCACAATAAAAATGCAAGTAAAAATAAAATGATGTCCCTGTATTTGGCGAGATGAGGCCGAGGATTCGCCACAGATTACCCGAAATTCGCCTTACGGTTGGTGAAAACCTCAGAAAAAACCCAACCAGGTAATCAGCCCAAGCGGGGACCGAACCCGCGCCCGAGCGCAACTCCAGATCGGTAGGAAAGTGCCTTCGCCGACTGAGCTACGCCGGTGTATGGCAGTATCCATTTAAATTGGTACTATCCCAGAAATCGCCTGGAAGTACTTGGGAAACCATAGAAAACCTGTTAGCATAGCAGGCATCTAGGATCGTATCCCAGACCTTCCGAATACAGGGTGGGAATGATAACCATTACTACCCCGGGCTGTTACAAAATTTACAATATGCAAAATAAATGCAATAAATGTAAGTACAATGAAGGCTAATATAACACACAAAACAATTATAATATAAATACATAATTTGCCATATCTGCCGGTATATAAGGCGCGTCTTTAATGCCTACAATTAAAACTATGAGTGAAATTTTAATTAGTAGATTTGTTCCAGCACGCAATTCAGAACGGGTACTGAACTAATACCGAACTTTTTTCGACGCATGCGCTAGTTGTGTAGTGTCAGAACAAGTTCGGGATTTTACGTTGTTGGAACGTTTCTTGAACCGGTTTTTCACGGCCTTCGGAGTTTCTTCCCATATTAAAATTATATTCATCTTCCGAACTTAAGTGTTCGTAAAATATATCGCTATCACCTTCCAAATCACTCATGACGGACTATTATTTATTTATTATTTTTTTTAATTTTAACCGTGCCTAGTCTCGAAGCATTTTAATCGTAACTTCAGATCAACCATCTGCGCATGCGTCAACAGTTCAGAATTCCCAGTTCCTGCTCCTAATCGAGAACCAATTTCACTCGTTCCGAACGAGTTCTAAAGTATGTTGAACAGGGAACTGGGAGTTGAGTATTGGTTCGGAATCAGTTCTGGGTTTGTTGGAATGCACATTGAGTTACTGCGCATGAACAGGCAGTTCAAAATCGATTCTTAATCATGCTGGAACAAACCTTGTATAAACTTTGTTTTAACGTGAAGTGTTTTTGCTTGAATGTAACGTGATTAAAATGCTACAAAAATTTCAATATCTGATGTCAGATGCTTAGCAACGGCAATAAGTTACGTCACATTATTCTGACATCAGTTGCTTAGTAACGGCAATGAGTTGCGTCAAACTATTCTGAGGTCACTTGCTTAGCAACGGATCATTAAGATGAAATACAGTAACTCCGTTGTAAATACTTGTACATAATAGAAATAAAAGAAAAATAATTATTAATAATACAACACACAAAATATATTTCATTCTCAATCATACTAAAAACCCCTTTAAATAATTAGTTCAAAATCTAAATATCATAATAACAGCCAACCAAGTGCATAAATGTTTCTCGTAATTACATGGATCCTATGAATAGTATGAATCCTCTATCACTTTTTTCTTCTTACATATAAAATGATTCAGTCATTTTGTTGCAAACTTCTAGGGTTGATAGGCGTTAATTAATGTGAACAATTTTCAGTTAAAGATTAGTTATTGAATTTTTTCTGTATTAACAACAGCATTATCAATTTTATTAGTTTTATCAACCCTGAATAAATTATTTATAGTACTCTTTTATATACATTAATTAAATTATAATATGTATTTTCGTGTTATTCGGGTGTCTCATTTGACTCCAGCAGTTAAATGTCTTATATATAGGCCTAAGCAACAATGAAGTATTACCGATCCTCAATTATCTAGACATAAGCTGAAAAGAGCAACCCCTCTAATCATATCTATTTGCCTTAATGATGGAACCTATTTAAGTTTCAAGACTCACAGGAATACAATAGATTTTGATAAACGGAAGGGATAACACAATTGATATCTGCTCCCACTGTTAAATGGAAGAAGATTAATTCAATATATTAACATGTTAAGAAACAAACAACATAAGAAAAAATGAAGAGAGAAAAACTTTTTGAGTAATAACAGATATATATCCTATAAAAAATATCTAGTTCAGTTAATACAAGCAAGTTCAAAAAATCAGGTAGGCCTAAATTCTTATTTTTAGTAGGTTATTTTACGACGCTTTATCAAGAGCTTAGGTCATTTACCATCTGAATGAGATGAAGGTGATAATGCCCGTGAAATGAGTCCGGGGTCCAGCACCGAAAGTTACCCAGCATTTGCTCATATTGGGTTGAGGGAAAACCTTGGAAAAAACCTCAACCAGGTAACTTGCCCCAACCGGGAATCGAACCCGGGCCACCTGGTTTCGCGGCCAGACGCGCTAACCATTACTCCACAGATGTGGACAAATTCTTATTGACAGTAAGATGAAATGGGAAGAGAAGTTAAGATGTAGTGATTTATTTGCTCTGATTTTGGTTTGCACTTTTTTCCTTGTTAAGTATTATTGTATGCTTTATGAGTATTAAGGAATAAGAGAGTGTTTTTTTTTAAATCTTGATTACACGTCTTGAGTACACACTTTTAATACTTTATATCACTTAGGTATATAGTTATAATAACTACTTTCATGTGTTAAAATAAAAACTAAGTTATTGTGACCAAAATGTCTGACGCTCAAAACAGGACAGTTACTACTAATATATACCACAGATTTGCAGAAAATGCCTCCTCCTAGTGGTGCAGCATTCAGTATCACAAATAGAAATTTAATTCTCTAATTTTAAAATAATCTGAACACAGTGTAGACATTAAGGGCCATATTCATAGATATTCTTAGCGCAGGCTTCCGGTGGATAATCAGCGAACTAACGTTTTTCGTATTCATAAACCAGTGTTAGCGATATGATATGATATGAATCCTGTACAAGTAACCAGTCGATAGCCGGGGCTAGTTTAGCACGCTCGTAGCGCGGGCTAGCGAATTGTCTATGCATAGCACCCTAAGTGTTTAAAGGCACATACGCGTATTAAAAAAAAAAAAAAAAAAATTACATTACTCATAACACAAGTCTACTCATATGTCCTAACATTTCTATCAGGCATATTTCTGTAGTTGGCCCGGGTTCGATTCCCGGTCGGGGCAAGTTACCTGGTTGAGGTTTTTTCCGGGGTTTTCCCTCAACCCAATATGAGCAAATGCTGGGTAACTGTCGGTGCTGGACCCCGGACTCATTTCACCGGCATTATCACCTTCATCTCATTCAGATGCTAAATAACCTAAGCGTCGTAAAATAACCTACTGAAAAAATATTTCTGTAGTGAATGAATTAGTACTATGAGAGGTTTCTTCATCTTCTTCAAGAAATTGAAGAAATCAAGAAAACTTTTTGAAATTAACTTCTGTAATTTAACAATGATTTTAATGTGCCAACCTTCAATAATTGTGTTTTTCCGATGTGAATAACATATTTTCTCCATTCTGGTAAAATATATATGTTTCAAGGAAAAATGCTGGAACATTTTACCTATCTCGTATGGACTCCTCTATTCCATTTCCTGGCTTTACACTAGTAAATTACTTCTCATAAAAAAATTCACTGAAAATGGCTTTGTCTTTTATTTATTGAACAATGTTGGAATCGCCAAATACACTTGTATTGAAACCTATATACATTTCAACAGCATTCTATTTTGGGACATTGTTCAGAAAGGTTATTTTTTGCATTTTCCAAGAAAACAGGACAAACTGGGTCACATGGACAGAAGGTCTGAAAACGGAACTGTCCCATTCAAAACGGGACATCTGGACATATTAACTAAGATGTAAATTACCTCCATCCCTCTTAGCCCCAAATATTTTCCTAAGAACCTTATTCTCAAACACTCTTAATCTCTGCTCATCTCTCAAAGTGAGAGTCCAAGTTTCACAACCATACAGAACAACCAGTAATATAACTGTTTTATAAATTCTAACTTTCAGAATTTTTTACAGTAGACTAGATGACAAAAGCTTCTCAACAGGCATTTCCCATATTTATTCTGCGTTTAATTTAAATGGCATTCTAGAGGAACTATGCTCTCCAGTAATAATATGTTAGCATTCCATTACGATCTAAATTCGATTATACTCATTTTAATTTTATTCATATAGGTAAAATGGATAAAATATCCCATAAATGCAATGCAAAAAATGGAGTACTGAACCAAACGGATCATGTTGCTCTGCTGGGAAAGTTTTTCTTCCTGAGATTCAAGAGCCCCTACAACCAATTAAAAATTTACTTATAGCAGTACATCCTGTTATCAACACACATTTTAAATAATATAGGACAGTACAACATCTTATTCCAAATGGTATCGTTTGGTGACAAAGCCTTCTTCCAGCTGAGAGTAACAACCTTCAGTTCTTACAAATATATTTTATTTCAGACGCTGTTAGGTCTAACACAGTTCCAGGCTTAAAAGTAGAATTAACTGAACAACTTCAGAAAGTAATGCATGGTAATAACAGTTTCGTTCATAGTTCTAAATACAACTTTGAAAGTAATTCAAGAGCAAACAACTTATAACTGATAATAAACTAATTATTCTCTATTTATTATTAATACATCCGCCTGTCATAACAGATGACCATATAGGTCTGGAAAACAATAAAAAAAAATGCATATATGGAATAGAGAGAAAAATCAATACAACAGGTAGCAATCATAGCACAATAAGCAATTTAGAAAGTTTAAAAATTAAACATTATATAAATGATTATGTAATATGCCTATGGATTTCTTTAAGAGATTTAAACAAATATTTTTAATATCCTGGGATGTCATATTATATTGTTTTAAAATGTCAGTAGTATATTTGATTATTGAACAAAGCTCTAATTGAAAATATAACAAATTTAAGTCAATGACATTTATTTATAACAAGTGCAGCAAAGTGCATGAGTATGGGTAGTTTCGTAATAAATTCGCTCAATCTGTACTATAATTTTCGAAGTGTCAAGATACCTGTGCTGGATCCCATTCAAATTAGGAAATAAGGACGAAGAAATGAACGACACTATTTTCAGGGGCACAGTTTTTGTAACAAGAATCCAAAACTTTACTTGCTTACTTACTTACTGGCTTTTAAGGAACCCGGAGGTTCATTGCCGTCCTCACATAAGCTCGCCATCGGTCCCTATCCTGAGCAAGACTAATCCAGTCTCTATCATCATATCTCACCTCCCTCAAATCCATTTTAATATTACCCTCCCATCTACGTCTTGGCTTCCCCAAAGGTCTTTTTCCCTCCGGCCTCCCAACTAACACTCTATATGCATTTCTGGATTTGTCCATACGTGCTACATGCCCTGCCCATTTCAAACGTCTGGATTTAATGTTCCTAATTATGTCAGGTGAAGGATACAATGCGTGCAGTTCTATGTTGTGTAACTTTCTCCATTCTCCAGTAACTTCATCCCTCTTAGCCCCAAATATTTTCCTAATAACCTTATTCTCAAACACCCTTACCCTATGTTCCTCTCTCTAAGTGAGAGTCCAAGTTTCACAACCATAAAGAACAACCGGTAATATAACTGTTTTATAAATTCTAACTTTCAGATTTTTTGACAACAGTCTGGATGATAAAAGCCTCTCAACCGAATAATAACAGGCATTTCCCATTTTTAGTGTGCGTTTAATTTCCTCCCGAGTGTCATTTATATTTGAGCTGTTCAGAGCAGAAGTGGTGTAAGTCAAAATTGGGTAATTAAGTTTAAAGTAAAAATCCTGTAAAATACAGAGCAAAGTAGCAATTAATATGTTCTTCGTGCTATCCACTGACTACTAGTAGTTTAAATAAACTGAATATTAATTGTTACTTTGCGCTGTATTTTACAGAATGTTTACTTTAATCCTCATTACCCATTTTTGACTTACACCACTTCTGCTCTCAACGGCTCATTTGTTACTGTTGCTCCCAGGTATTTGAATTTTTCCACTTCTTCAAAGGATAAATTTCCAATTTTTATATTTCCATTTCGTACAATATTCTCGTCACGAGACATAATCATATACTTTGTCTTTTTGGGATTACTTTACTTTCATAAAAATAGTTGAAGATTCTTATTGTCTTTAAAAAAATCATGACCCCTAATCCGAGCTTGAACCAAGGACTCTTTGCTCCATTGGAAAAAATAGCTGTAATCACTATAACGAAGACAACTGACGTCCGTGATAGACAACGTGGCTAAGGTTTTCTCAGAATACTTCAGTTTTCCCTGTTAAATGACTTACGTTATCTAACATTATCTTATCTCCTATGAATAGTCTCTGTAGTTGAAAGGTTGAACCTGTACTTACCCGAATATCTTCTAATTTCTTAGATGCTGTACTTCGGTCAGTGTAACATAGAATAGGTTCCTCCTGGTACCGCTTCAGGAATTGGAAGGTGGTAACTCTGTCAGTTGGGATGCAACGGAACACCTGTAGCAATACAGAAGTGTAGTATGGAGTATGTTGTAATGCAATATAACCGGACTGACTTGGATAAGACACTCACCTAAGGCATCCACAGCTTGGAAGCATAACAGAACAGACACATAGCATTGTTACTTCTTTCTAAACATTATTATTCCTACAAAACATCATAAACTATATAACTTGATATGAATTCTGAATCAAACAGATACCGTGTTTGAGAAGTTACAATTTCATGCAGCAATTATTATTATTATTATTATTATTACTACTATTATTATTATTACTATTATTACTATTATTATTATTATTATTATTATTATTATTATTATTATTAGTTTCGTTTTCTCTAAGTCAGTGGTTCTCAATTTTTAATGGCGTACCATTATTTTTAACTTAGGAAATTTGCTATACCACTAACGAAATTTATTATGGGAAGAGTCATGTGTCACTCCCAAGATCATAATAAACGTTTCTGTGCTCCAATACCAATAATTGATTTCCATATTTAGATGTGCTTAATTAAAAAAAAAAACAGTTACTCTTTTAAGGAGGCATTAACTACAAAAATATAAAAAAATTCAATTTTTTAATTCTAACCTATTATTATTTATTATACTTTAATATACCATAGTATGAATTCTCGTTGCATTATTTTGATTTTTAAAGGTCATTACTAAAGGTCAGAAAAATATATACTTTTTTTTTTTATGGAAAACGTAGTGTTTTTCTTTTACACGTTTCCCTACACTTTTGAATTTTTATCATAAAATGTATATTTTCTCAGAAACTACGTTCTCAATTCCTAAAAAATTTTTTCTGTCGACATTTTAAATATTTCTGAACAATCTGAATCAATTAGACTTTACATATATGTGTAAAGTAATTTAAAAAAAAATAATTAGTATTATTTTTTCTTTAAAATTTTTAAGTTGAATAATAAAATTTCAATTTTTCTTTCTAAAAGTTCAATGAAAAATGTAATTAATCAGAATTATTAGAACAGGTTATTAATACATATAGAAAAATAACTGAAGTCTGTATGTTCAGTGGTTACAGAGGAAAGATACTTTTTTTCTTTTTCAATTATATCCATTTTTTTAATTAAAATTATCAAGCGTAAGCAGATACATAATTGTATTTTTTTTTAAACTGTGATCATGCACACATGAGTATCAAATGTTCTCTATATTCTTTCCAAATTTCAAGAATAAAGAGATAATATTTCAAAAGATAGAAGCATATGAGTAAAAACACAGATTTCTTTCACCAAACTGGTTAATATATCCTTAATTTATGCAATGGAATGTTCTATAAGAGATACAGAAAACAGGTATTTGTTTTTATACATTATAGTTAGATAGGGTATTTCAAGAAGGGCCTAACTTCAGAAAATCTTTTTTTTTTTTAATAATTTCAAGGGAAAAATTGTTCCGGGGCTGGGTATCGATCCCGGGACCTCTGGTTGAACTGAGCTCAGTTGGCAGAGCGCTGGTACGTTCAACCAGAGGTCCCGGGATCGATACCCGGTCCCAGAACAATTTTTCCCTTGAAATTATTCAAATCTGCTTTACAGGGAGCTTTACCTGAAAGACTAGATTTTCATAATATATACGTCACTGTGTACTTTAACAGAAAACCACAATTCCAAGTCACACAGAGATTGTGTGCACTCGATGTGGGTCTCTGGCGTTTCGTCAGCCCACGCAAGTTGTGTGGATATAAATGGAAAAGTTGAGACGGTGTCGGGTGGAGTTCCCGGGTAGCTCACTTGGCAGAGCGCTGGTACGTTCAACGAGAGGTCCCGGGATCGATATCCGGCCCCGGAACAATTTTTTCCCTTGAAATTATTAAAATCTGCTTTACAGGGAGCTGAAAGACTAGATTTGCATAATTTTTTTTTTTTTTTTTTTTTTTTTTCAGGAGAGACAAAAACTGTTTTCTCCCGAAGTACAGTGAAATAATAATGTGTTCTATTTCCTTCATTGTTTCTGTTCACATCCAAAGTTCAGTGCACCAACATAAACATTGTTCAAAAACCAGAGCTGACGTGGTTATTATTTATTAATTTCTTAAAATTCGTACATTATACGAGTATATCATGTTAATACTTTATTCTGTAAAACTTATAATGTACTATAAGACTGTTTATTATTGTATTTATCATTTAGACTACGTTGGTTATCCTACGTATCAAATAGTTGCACTACTCTCCACTAGAGAGCAAGTGTGATGCAGTGGTTGGTTAGTCCATTCTTGCCATTATAGAAAACGTGTTTCGAGAAATGCAAAATTTAATATTTTCGCTATTAATTATTTGGAAACGAATTTTCAGACAGTTAGTAGTTATGAACGAAGGATAAACAACAACATAAACGCTCGACTTGTGCTAATTATTAGATCAATATTTATTTTCATTTTGGCACTTAAAAATCTGTTCCCTATTAAATACTAAGTAATGCCAATATTTTAAACATCTATATATTTTCTAAATGAGTAAATACCATACAACAATTACTTGTCTCAGAACAAAAGAATGTAGCCTACTACAATTCAATAAAAATATTAATTTCTTTATAATATTGACTGTTGATCAGGAATAAAGATCGATTCTTTGCTACGTTGCCATATATAAAAACAATGAGCTGTAGTTTCTCTTCAAGCCGCATCTTGACTTCATTTTAGAAATCGCACAAGGATTCAGATTTTGATTGCGGTTTAAAAGCCATAGCTCGGAACCACGATTTCGTCCGTGTTTTAGAAATCGACCCTGAAAGTTCAAGGACTGATACTGAGTTCTACCTAGTGATGTAGAAGACAAGTAGCTCTCAGTAACCTTACCTCTTCATATATCTCTGTATTACGTTTGGAGATCCGCTGCCAGACATTTCTGTAGAAGTCCTCGCTCACTGGGTCACTCACGTCCACGCTGTGATCTGCTGGAACTTGCATTCCAAGTAGCCCGAGGTGTTCCCGAAACAGGTACTTCCTCAGGGACCCAGCGTAAGAGCCACATTCGTACGCAGTGCCATTCATCATTCCTTTATCGAAGTCCACATCCTGTTCGCGAAGAGACAGAAGCAAAGAATATACTCGCTGCTAACATGAGACTGGGAAGAAGGTGGGTAATTATGGAATTGTACGGACCTCGACGATGACTGCAATCTCAGAGTCTCTCTTGCCAAGCATACTGCGATCGTTGATGTTGGCTGAACCACAGATCACTAATCGGTCATCTGCAATCAGCAGCTTGGAGTGGACGTAGATTAATTCCGACATCTGCAAGGAAAAGAAAATAGACAGGTGTAAAGATACGTAGGGCTATGAATGGATGAATGAATAAGTGAATAAGTAAATAAATAGATAAATAAATAAATAAATAAATAAATAAATAAATAATAATAATAATAATAATAATAATAATAATAATAATTTATTTATTTAATCTGGCAGAGCTAAGGCCAGGAGGCCTTCTCTTCCGCCCAGCCAGACTCTAATTCTAATTAAATACATTTGCTTACACAGTTATTACATTAATATCTAGATCATAAAACAACATGAAAGTAAATAATGAAAATTGGATAACTAATGTTAGTGTGACAATAATAAACACTGTTAAGAAATAGTTATAATGATGATGATGATGATGATGATGATGATGATGATAATAATAATAATAATAATAGGGTAATAATAATAATAATAATAATAATAATAATAATAATGATATAATTTAGATATTTATCTGTGATATATATAACCATTAAACATTAAGAAACCTGAAACAGCTATTATTGTTCACAATAATTGTTAGAAAAATATCTGGTTAGCCTATTCTTAAATTGATTTGATGTCTGACAGTAAATATATAAATAAATATAGAGATTAACAAATAAATAAATAAATGAAAAAACGAAAACAAATCTTCTATACAAACACCCCTCATTTTCTGACATTCAGAAGTTCATTCAATATCTTAGATGACTTGGGTGCTGTTAAAGTCGCGATGAAGATGATGATGATGATGGATGATGATGATGATGATGATTAATATTATTATTATTATTATTATTATTACTTTCAATAATTGTTCCTGTTGTGCTCAATGTAGCTGCTAGGGTAGCCAGAGTAGTAATGATTGTAGTGATAGTGATGGATTGCAATCATGCTGGTAATAATGTTGGAAGTGCTTGTCGCGGTAATGGTAGTTGTGCTGATGATGGTATAGTGACAATGGTCTTGATGGTAGTGATGATAACAATGTTGCTAATACGTTACGACAATGATGATGATGATGATGATGCTGATGATTAAGGTAACAGGTTTTACTCGATAGTATCATCAATTACCCATGGTGAGAGTGGCGGTGATGATGATGATGATGATCAATCTTCTTAATGTATCCAGCTGTTTGCTGACAACATAAAGTCCACTATAGTCCACTGTAGTATATTCAGTTGTTGTTTTTCACGAGAAATGAGGGATATTTTGATCGGTGTTCATTATAGATGCCTGTTGCTAGAAGCCAGAGTTGGGGTGTAGTCAATATATACTGCAGGAATGATGATGATGATGATGATGATGATGATGATGATGATGATGATGATGGTTATGACCGAAGAGGCAGTGACGACGAAGGGGGTGGCAGTGATGACGATGGGGGGGGGCAGTGATGACAGGGTGGCAGGTTGATGAGAGCAGAGGTATAGTTGTGTCGCTATTATTTCCGGTGTGACTCCTCCTCCCCTTTGCTTACGTCTTAGGAAGTGAAGGCTCTATAAAGTCTAGCTATTGTCCGCGCAACTTATCTAGGCACTTGGGGTCCCTAGTGCTCTCTCGCTGCCCCTCTCCTACCATGCTACCGCTACAAGCAACCTCGCTACACCCCGCTTCCCCGCTCTTTTAGCTGCCCAGATAAGTTGCGCGAACAGTAGGTAGTATCGTTCGCCATTTCTGTTCTTTCGTTGCCGAGCTACCAGATGAGGAATCTATTTTCTTCACCGTTAAACATTATCATGTCGTAGCTCCTATGATAATAAATCAAACGCACTGTAATTGAGCAAATAATTGAGCGGCAAATAACGTCCTCGTGTAATTTCTGCGAACGCCAACGAAAGAGCCAAAATGGCGGACGATTATATTAAGTATTTATCGAGCCTTAGGAAATGCATTACATCATCAGTAGCGAATGACAAGACGCACACATTTAAATGTAGCCGACCTGCAACGTGATTGGCTGCTGGAAATAAAAGCGATGGGACTATAGCAGTGATGATGATGGAGATGGCAGTGATGATGATGGGGGTGGTAGTGATGATGAGAGCAGAGGTGGTAGTGATGACAACAGGGGTGGTAGTGTTGATGACGATGGTGATAGCGACGGGGGTGGCAGTGATGATGATAGAAGTGGTAGTGATGACGAGAATGGGGGCAGTAGTGATGATGACAGGGATGACAGTGATGACGACAGGGGTGGCAGTGATGGTGACGATGATGATGATGATGATGATGATGATATGATGATGACGTAGGTGCTAGTAATGATGACAGAGATGGTAGTGGTGGTGGTGGTGATTATGATGATGATGATGTTGTTGGAAAAGGGACTGAGGAAGTAGAGTATGAGGACAGAAAGAAGAAGATTAGCAGTAGGAAGATGGAAAGGAGAGGACGGCGATAATAAGTTCGTAAAACTTACCAGGTCTCCATTAAGCACGGAGTGTGTACGTAATCCGTGGAAGGAGATGTACTGACTCGGGTCCTCGACCCCTTCGGACTTGAGCCTGTTGAGTATTGAATCCTTGCCCCTGAACACATGGAGAGTAAGGCATCACAAAATAATCTGCAGGAATCACACTGAATCAATTTCACACATGGAAGATATCCTACCTGCTAATCGAGGCATAGTTCCAGTGTGTGATGGCATGCAAGGCTGTGCCAGATGGAGTGCCTATTTCACCTTCAAAACCTGGCAGCAGGGGCATCACTACGAACACACGGAACACTGCTTCTTCCCTGGAAATGTAACTCACATTACTGACTGATATAACATATGTTAAGTGAGATGATGTAACTGGTACGTACCACACTTTTGACATTTCCTGCGGTGACGATGATGATAATGAGGACAGTAACAACATAGTAGTTATATAATAATAATAATAATAATAATAATAATAATAATAATAATAATAATAATAATAATAATAATCCGTGGTGCTACGGCCCATGAAGGGCTGCCGGCTGCTGACCTCACGCCCACATGCCGAAGCAAAGATGGACGATCATCCAACCAGAATGGAGGTATCGTGTGGTTAGCACGATGATCCCCCAGCCGTTATAGCTGGTATTTGCATCCAGATTTCGCTACCTATCGTAGTTCCCCAAGTGGATCACGATGCTGGGTGGGCACCGGACCCATAAGAAAATTTCTTCTCCCATGAGGACTTGAACCAGCGTGCATTCCGTAACCCGAGTCCTAGGCAGGATGCCTTAGACCACGACGCCATGGCGCAGGACATAGTAGTTGTATAACGTTGTTAAATAACCGATAAAAAATAAAAAGGAAAGAGATGGAAGTGCAGCTACAATTCTGGAATAATGATTAAAGGAAGTGGAACAAAATGAATAAGGTCAGCCAAAATGAAACTTTTATAGCCCATAAACAGATGTGTAAGAGATGTCTGAACATCAAACTTCAAAATAAGATACAGTTTGAAAATGTTAATATAAACAAAGTCAAAAATAATACCGTAACTGAGTGGAACCAGGACCCTTATCAAACAATGCCGTATTTTTCAAGACTGAGGAAGAATACTCTGGGAGGTCAAGAAAAACAGAAAGGTTGCCTGTATGTCTGATGTTAACTATCGCTACTTTTTAAGATTTTCATGGTGGTAACTCTTACTATGGTCCCGTGCCATGGCGTCGTGGTCTAAGGCATCCTGCCTAGGACTCGTGTTACGGAATGTCCGCTGGTTCGAGTCCTCATGGGGGAAAACTTTTCTCATGAAATTAAGGCCAGTGTATGGGACCGGTGGTTCCCACCCAGCATTGTGATGCACTTGGGGAGCTGCGATAGGTAGCGAAATCCAGTTGCGAAAGCCAGCTATAATGGCTGGGATGATCATCGTGCTAACCACACGATACCTCCATTCTGGTTGGATGATCGTCCACCTCTGCTTCGGCATGTGAGCGTGAGGCCAGCAGCCGGCTGGTCGGTCTAGGTCCTTCACGGGCTGTAGTGTCACGGATTAACTCTTACTATGTGATTATGAAGAGGGAGAAATTTGCTCAAACGTGAGAAACAATGAAGGAGAAGAATAAGATAAGGAAATGGGCAATGAGAGAGAGATCAATAGAAGAGAAGATCGATGAGATAAAAAGAAGGTGTAAAAGAAAAGGGTGAAGAGAAGGGTAGTGGTAAATACATGACAAATGAGGACGAGAAGGATAATGACATTATAATAAGTTGGACTGGTCAAAAAGCTAACCTGTGTGCTCGCATGATGCGCTTGAAAAGTGTTTCACAGATCTGATTGCGCACAGATGAGTTCTGCACAGCGAGGCTGATGAAGAACTGGTTCTCGATGTACACATAGTGTTTTGCTTTCGTGATAGCTTCAATGTAAGCCTCATGAATGCTCTCCTCTAGTGTTTCCACATCCAGAAACCCTGCACTCCAGCTGGAAGCACTGCGGAGAATCTGCAATCAATATGTTCAGAGAGGTAATTTTATAAGCTGCTGTAAATGTTAAGATACGAAAAAATATTATGCAGTTCACATTAATATCTGTACAAAATGAAATCTTAGTGTGTTGGCAGAATACTTCTCTTCCTTGTCCCTATCACAATAAAAAACCATTCATTCATTCATTCATAGTGTTCTGCCCAAGGGCAGATCTTTCACTATAAACCCAGCATTCTCCAATCTTTCCTATTTTCTGCCTTCCTCTTTTGTCTCATCATATGATCCATATATCTTAATATCTTATTTATTAAATCTACATACTTAGACTTCAACAAACAAAATTTGATAACACAATCTCAAGGGAAAAAATGGAACTCTCTGCATCAAAATCCACAGTTAATTCCCGATTTACCACGAAAATCGTCTGTAGCTGCATTTAGATTGGCAACAGGCCATGATTGTTTGGCCAAACACCTGCATAGAAATGGAATATATCAGTCCCCTAACTGCCCATTGTGCAACTCAAACCAAGAAATGGATTCGGAACACCTCAAAATCTGTGTTTCAGTGGCTGGCCATGATAATATCTTTGAAAAATATTGGAGTACAAGAGGTCAAATGACTTTATTGTCAAACGCCTGGCATTAGAAAACAACAACAACATATCTTAATGTCGTCTATCATCTGATATTTTCTTCTGCCCCATTCTTCCCCCATTCACCATTCCTTCTACAGTTTCCTTGTAGGCAGTTTCTTCTCAGTCAGTGACCCAACCAATTTCTTTCTCTCTTCCTGATCAGTTTCAGCATTATTCTTTCGTTACATAGTATTATAATTCTCGTCATAGTTATTATCCTTACCATCACAACAATCACCATCAACAAGTCACAATAATAGTCATTGTCATCACAGTCGCCACCACCTCAGTCATCATCATCTTAGTCATCGGCACCAACGACGTCATCTTAGTCATCATTGTCGTCGCCACTTTATCATCGTCATCGTCGAAGTTTTAGTCAGTCATCATTGTCGTCATCGTCACCATCGACATCGTTTAATCACCATTATTTTAGTCATCATCAACATCGTCATCTTCGTCTTAGTCATCGTCATCAACGACGTCGTCTTAGTCACAATCGTCATTGTCGTTGCCTTAATCGTCATCATTTTCGTTGTCGTCTTATTCATCATTGTCGTTGCTGCCTTATCATTATCATCGTAGTCTTAGTTGTCGTCGTCATCATCTTCATTGTCGACATCACAATCGTCATTTTCGTCGCAGTCATCACACAACTTGTCATTGTCAGTGCTCATCAACATCGTCTTATTTCTCATTACAGTCGACACATACATGGACTCATTGTGTTACACTTGAACCACAGTCTACTATATACAGTCACGAAGCTTGAGTTTTGAGGGTGCTAGAAACAATAGACTGTGACGGTACTATTTTGCATTGCCTGTAATGAGGCGATATTAGCGATCCTAGTGGTGAGCAACTATCTAATGTTTGCATATTTACTACGTATTGACCTTCGCGACTGTATATACTAGACTGTGCTTGAACTTCGAAATTGGCGAGAACTGGCCAGTCAATTTTGCTTGGAGTCATTCAGGAAAAGGATCTCTTACATGCCATAAATCTATGACACAAGCCTTTCAACTTTACTTCTTTTCTATGAAATATCACGTTATGAATTTTATCAACAGTAATCTGACTAGAGGTTTTGATTTATCCAGAGAAAATCGAAACTCAAGTGGAATTTAACTGACTATTACACGATTAGAAGAAAGTATATAAACATTAGAAGAAATAAAGTACTCTAATAGAATAAAACATTAATTTACTTACTAAAATTCTATTCTACTGATGTTAGCTTCACCAAATTGTTGTTGTTGTTTTCTAATGCCAGGCATTTGACAATAAAGTCATTTGACCTCTTGCACTCCAATATTTTTCAAAGATATTATCATGGCCAGCCACTGAAGCACAGATTTTGAGGTGTTTGAATGAAGCTACCATTTTCAGTTGACTATCTATGTGGTAAACAAATTACGATAGAGAAGCATGTTTTATAGTACCGTAAAGAATTTGCAGTTTTAAATGTCTGCAAACAAAGAAACAAATTGTAGCGATAAACAGCCATGAATGATTAAAACACATTATTTCATATCGTTTTATTGGTCAAAAGTAGTATGACGTAGTAAAAGTGTAATAGTCATCCTTAAAAATCTATTACTGATTTGAACCTGCGAATGTTGGACAAACAGCCCAGTAATACAAGTTAAAGAAGTTAATATTATCCTATTTCTCACATATGCATTAATTAGAATGCAAAGAGAGATACAGAGATCACAAAGAATCATTCCAAGCGATAAATAAAATGTATTTCATGACATAATATTTACCTGACAATTGACACGATGCAGTGGGACATCTGTGATAGGTGTACATGTTCCAATATTTTCGTACGATTTGGGCAAGAGGTGTGGATAAGCTAGATTCAGCTTTGCTTTCTCCAGCTGAAAATAAAAGATTGATGAGTAGGTATGCTATTCATATTTATTGCCTATATCAGTATTTAACGAACCATCTGATCATACTCCATAATGACATTACATAAGCAAATTAATTATTTACTCACTTTAATGTGTGTTTATCTACTAGGGTTGCCAACTCTTCCATATTTCCCGGAATCTCCCTATTTGCCTCTAATTTTTAACAGACTCCCGGCTCCCATATTATTCTTTTATTCGAGCATTTTCTCTCTTATTTTTGCCGTGAATGGTGATGATTTATGTGGTGAATTTTGTTGTTCAAGAGATGCATTGCAATGTGCAGTCTTTGTAGAAGGTAATGCTTGCCAGAAATGGGTTTTGCTGCTCACTCGTTTAAAATCAAACCATCTTAATGTTAAAAATCTGGAAAAACTGGCGAGTTTCGTTCTAAGCTTACCAGTAACTCATAGTGTCTTATTGGTTACGAAAAAAGGAGAAGGGATATTGCCACAGAAACCCATAGACACCTTCAAATTTCACAACTCAGTTGTTCTTTCAATTCCACTACAGAATGTACAGAGTCTTCACAAAAAAATGCAATATTTTTAAATGGTTATATATCAGCTGAAACATTATATACATTGGTGATTTTTGTATTAAAGTATCCCTGAAATCTGGGAATTCGATGCTACGTGAAAAGATTTTCAATATGAGACATTTCAAAAGCTCATACAAAGAGAATGTTTTATCTCATGAACAATAATTAGACAGATGTTCGAAATAGGAGTACGACACATTTAACCAAATCAGAGCTGCAAACTGCAGTCGACTTCAACTATTACGTGAGACAAAATCTGTCTCAAAATACTCTTAATTTAAGTCTAGCTGCCGAAGTATAAAATAAAGTTGTTTTTCAGTAACTGAACTGAATAATTTGTCAATTTTGTATGTGAAATTTTGTCGATTCCTTAGTCTTCCGTATTTTCTTAAAAAAAAAGTTGGCAACTCTATTACCTACATCTCTATATAGCGGGGCTTTTTACGAGTATATTGGCAGCACCATCAGGGAAAGGGAGATGAAGAAACATCTGTTAGGTCTGTCTCCAGGACTGAACTTTGAGTGTAATGCAGAATGAGTTCATACTGTAGAACTCTGTTATAACGACATCCAAGGGACCTTAAAATTTATGTTGTTATAAACAAGTGTCGTAGTAACCGAGTTTCATATTATCAGTCTAGTGAGGTGGAAAATGAAAAATAACAAACTTAATTAGGCTTATTTTAGATTTATATACGGTAAGTATTCACTTTTAAGCCTACCATGAACGTAATAAAATACACGTACAATTATAAATACAATATTCTGTATTAAAACAGTTTGTTCAATACTCACCAAACTTCTTTACTTAGGAGTCAAGTAATCAGTCATTTTACTCTATTGTCTCCTATTTTCCCAATACACACTTTCTAAATTACGTTCTATATTCATTATTTCAGTTACAATTTCACTGCTCCTTCCCCTAGCTTCGATCCATTCTGTTCAATTGCAGCAACAATTTTATCCTTGCTCTTCCAAATCGTTTGGACTGTGCACACGTCAGCTTTTTTAAATTCCTTTCTCAATTTGATGAGTCACTAACTTTTTCTTCCAACGTTAAAACTTTTCTTTTAGTGGCCATACTGCGCTAAAATGCGTGCACTTAGTGAAAACTACCTGGCCGAAACTGATCGTATGCAAGTGCCGTTAATACGGCATGAATTCGGGCGGGTTAAAGGAAATCTGCCTCCATTTCAGAAGTCTATGACAGAAGGGGACAATAAATAATTCGCCAGATTTCAACAAAATTTCTTAAAATACATTGGTTCTTAGACAATCTTATTCCAAACTGAGGTTGAAAATTACGTTATACGCGAGGTAGACGCATATACGTTTGTCGTATTAAGCAAGGTAGAAAAGCATATGTCTTATGGAGAATTAGTTGGGACCACAGACTATTTGACGTTATAGGCGAGGTGTCGTACAAAACGAGGTCGCTATAACCAAATTCTACTGTATATATAGCGGTGAGAAAGTGAAACTGAAATATTCCACAGGTTAGCAAAGAAATATGAAAAAGAGATTTATATCAGAATGTGAACCAAAACGTAAAGTTATAGGTGTTATAAATCACAGACCTTGACGGCATTCCAACGTTGAATGAAATGGCGTGCCACATCACGAGCAGCAGCTCCCTGAACCATTGCTCCAATGTCGTGCCAAGGCATGCGTGGGGTCGTATTCCGATCCACCAGGTCTGCCAAAATGATCGAACAGAAGAGTGATACATATTGCTGCTGTCAGATTGTTATAAAGTACAAACACATCCTAGTATGTTCCTAATAACATTCAATTAATACTGTATAAAAACAATCTCATTCAGATATTTACATGAAATTTACAATGTAAATTAACTATTTTTCTATGTGGCAAGTGTGATTTCCAGACATTTGGAAATTTCTCGATAAAGAGAATGAAAAAAAAAAAAAGAGAGACTTCTTATTTTCACTTTCTACCTTCCCATACTCTTATGTCGCATTTTTTTCTACCTCAACAGAGAATTCAAAGAGAAAATTAATGGATAAATGTACAATAAATTGTGCAATTAAAAACTTGAGCTTTCCCTTCAAATATACATATTTTGTTTTATGCTTGAAACGTATTATAGACACATACAAAGACAGACAAACACAGACAAGACAGATAGACGAACTTGGAGTTAAAATTTTTATATTACTTACTTACTTACTGGCTTTTAAGGAACCCGGAGGTTCACTGCCGCCCTCACATAAGCCCGCCATTGGTCCCTATCCTGAGCAAGATTAATCCAGTCTCTATCATCATATCCCACCTCCCTCAAATCCATTTTAATATTATCTTCCCATCTACGTCTCGGCCTTCCTAAAGGTCTTTTTCCCTCCGGCCTCCCAACTAACACTCTATATGCATTTCTGGATTCGTCCATTCGTGCTACATGCCCTGCCCATCTCAAATTTTTATATACGTAATTAATTTCTAGAAATATTAATTGTTGCTCTTGTTGTAGTTGCCATTGCTTAAGGGGTTAGGTACAGCTTAAAGCAGTAAAATTTTGGAAATATTCAACATTTTTTTCCTCCATTACTGTACCTCGTACAATAATGAAAATTGATATGTGTAAGACACTGTCCTTCTGCTATACGAAAAAAAAAAATATTTTTACGATTTAAAAAAAATCATTTATATTTATTTATTTTTTTTTAAAAATTCAAAATGGTGGTAGTTTTACTGTACAGCGATGAAGTGTTTCCCTCATAACTCATAAACTTGTTAACTTTTTCATGTTCCATCTCTTATTTTATTGCTGAAACTCATGTTTACAATATCATGCCTTTTCAACTACATTCCTTAATAAATAATATTTTTTTATTTTGTATTAGAAGAAATATATTTGACCATTTTTTTAAATGAATTTATTTTTTATCAGAAAATCTATCACAGAGAGAATAGGTGATCTTGCAGCAACTTAGCCATCCAGCTTCCTTCTGTGCTCGAAATATCACCAAGAAGTAATACTGCTCTTCAGGAAGGTTATAGCATAGAGTATAATGATTGGCTGCTTAAAAGAGACCATGGTCTGATGCCCCACACACAATGAAAATGTACGCGTTAACATAAAAATGTAAACATTATCTGGTGATATGAGCAATTAAACAATATTTTTAAGTTGTTAAATTATATTTTATTGCTCGTCTCAAAAACACATCTCTCCAAGAACAGAACCAGTTTCCAGTTTCATAATTTTATTGCAAAGTACTCGTTCTTTTGGAGACGAAATATAGCTGGGGACTCCATGATGATATATGAAAAAACTATGTCCTTAGAGAGGAAAACTTCGGACGTAATTCACCCTTATTGGTCACTATCCTTATATAAATGATCTTTAACACAAGGAAAATTAAATTCTGCTAAGTTCCCCCAAGAAAATAATTCTTTTGATATGCTAGGCTATTAGAGTCTAGTAAGGTTTTAATCGACTACATTTCAAGACATAAAAAATAGCAAGGAACTTTTTTACATAAATAATGTTATGATTAGAAACATCAGAGTACAGTATATTCATCAGAGAAGTTGCATTTTCAGAAAAGCTTTATGCATAATTTAAAGTAATGTACAATAAGCAAAGGAAAAGAAATTTACACCTGTTAGTGTGTTACAAGACGTATCCAATATAGAACACAGCGAAGTCAATTACAATTAGGTTATGAGGGCACCACGATTTAATACATTCACTGTCACCACAGAAGCCACTCATTATTTTATTAGGTTGTGCATATTTTGAAAATAATTACTGATATCTTTATATCAGAATAGCTTTCTTACTATTTACCATAATTTTGTATTTATTTCTTCCGTCCCTCATATATGCTACAGTAAAGTGACCGTGTGTTTCAGTGCTCTCATGTGGAAATGTTCCATTGTCCTGAAAAATCCATTAGGGGCAACTGCATTATTCTAGATTTTGAATTTTGTCTAATATCACATAATTTAATTATCAATTATTCACAATTACTTCACAAAACTACGCGTGTTTCTGTTTTATCTTTCTTAAAAATTTCCGAAAAGTTTGGAAATAATTTTTATATCTGATTCCTATTTCTACTCTTCACTTATAATAATTAACCTCAAATTTAGCACCTATAAATTAAAAGGAAACAATTTTATAAAACAAGACAATATAATGACAGATTTTAATCACTTTGTTAAACAGAAAACATTTCATATTCATGACTAACACTGAGGTTTTCCACGAGAAATACTATTTCTGCTTTTTTTTTTTTTTTTTTTAATTCATTAGCTTCTCGGCAAATACAATACATAACCCTAATTGCGGAAAAGTTTAAAACAACATTTAGGATTGGAGAAATTAAAAACATCTGGCTCCTAATATTGTAATTTCAGTAATCCGACATCATTTTGCCGAGAGCACTGCACAGTTTTTATAACACATCAATATAAAACCTAAATTACTGCTAGGACTAAATCAATTATTATAATTTTTTCCTTTTAACTTCATGGACCTAAAAATCGAACAAATTATTATTGTACATCTTGATTACACAGCTTTTAACACTGTATCACTTCGGAATATGTATGATAAGTCTTTCTTGTGTTAAATTTTAACGTACCTTATTAACAGTTCTGAAGATGACCCAAAATAGGTCGAAACATGTTAACAAGGTACGTTAAAATTTAACACAAGAAAGACTTATCATACATATTCCGAAATATTATTGTACGTCTACAATCAATTCATTAATGGTCAGATTTTGGGGGAAAAAGATCGTCATTTATTTTGAACCAATTCTAATAATTTATAGTTGCATAAAACAGTGATTTTTGACACAACATTGGTGCAAGAACAATTCAGATTTTTAACAAATACAACAACCTTATTAAGCACCAAGTTTTTCTAAAATAAAAGTGCTACTCCTTCCCATGACTCAGTTATGTACCTTGGTAAGGAAGATCCAGATTTGTGAAGTCCTTGACGATGAAGTTCGTGTAATCCTTGCCTACCCAGTATTTTGCACTGCCCTCCAATCCATTCAAGTTGTTAATACTTCCATAATCCTCTACCTTAAGGTGATGTCCTGCATCACCATTCTGTACCACTTCACCTTCACTGTAACATTAAGAAACAATCACAGCCAATTAGAGCAATATACTCGTACACTCTGTTCCATTAATGCCGTCACGTTTTGAAGTTGTGTTTACATCCCTCTCCCACTCTTGTGCCATTAAGAGATAGCCACTCTTTATGAGCAGTGGCGGGCACTGCATCTCTGAAATGTTGGACTACACCACAAATGAGTTCTACAGTGCAGCTGCTACTCTAGCATGAACACCACTGAAAAGTGGAATACACAATACACAACACAGGCGAATCAATCTGCAAGCGAAATAGACGATTTCTTAACAAATAGCGAAATACGCATCACAATTACCGCGAAATTTATACTCTTTCAATTTTAAATTTGATTCAATTTCCAAAAGATGGAAGGCACTTCTAAAACACAAACAATTCTTTACTCTTTGACCATGACAATCGGCCAATTGAGAGGTAGTGCAGCGAAACGGAAATACTGAGAATTGGAACTATGGAAAGAAGTAGATTGTGGAAGCGGCTTGTAAGAAGTGCATTGTAGTGTGTGTGTGAAATCTGTTGTACTCTATCGTGTTCTGTACATTGTAGTGTTTTTAAACGAAAATATTGTTATATAATGGGAAAATCTAAAGTTATGACCGTGTATTCTAGAGTACAAGAATATGAAGATGAAGGATTTTATGTCTTCGAAAACACGTATTGATAGGTAAATATTCTAACGTATGAAGAAATTGGGAGCGCAAAGATATATGTAATAGCATTGCAAATAAAGTGATGTCCATACAAAAATAAAAACAAACTCGATCAAAAATTGAAAATGTTAGCAGCAAAAAGTGTGGAAAAACTCACAAAATTGTTAAATGATGACTCAGCAGGAAATGTATTTCGAGCAATAGCCAGACTTATGTACCTCCCAAATTTACTTAGAGCAAGAATTGATGACGTAACAGAACTCTTAAATAAGATCCCATTGTTTAAAAGACTCTCTAAACCAGATTTTGTACAGGGTTATACTGCACTACAGATGCAAATAAAGGAGGTATCTGAAAATGCAGAGAGTGATGATTGTGTGATACAAGTTTTGAAGGGTTTACTTGAAGACTATGAGTTGTTTGCAGTGAAGTGTCTACCACTAATGTAGAAAGTGAAAGGGCATTTTCTGCTTATGGAGATGT
This sequence comes from Periplaneta americana, assembly GCF_040183065.1. NCBI lineage: Eukaryota > Metazoa > Arthropoda > Insecta > Blattodea > Blattidae > Periplaneta > Periplaneta americana. Next base: position 193,678,841 of record NC_091118.1, read on the forward strand.
TCTGACAGGCTAACCAGCCTCTGCTCTGACAATCTTGAAACAATGATGTGTTTTTATTTTGGTGATAATGTATAATAACTCTCTGTGAAATAAGGAAATTTAATTTTTTGCTTTGTTAAAAAAAAAAAAGCCCTACTTCAGTCTCCCCCCGGGAAATATCCATCATTTTATGTAGGTTTTAAGCACCACTTTGGGGGATTTTAATTCACCACAAAATAGGGCTCCTACTTATTCTACATTGTTGTACTTTTTTTATCCAATGCCACCAGGTTGTCATTTGACATTTCTGGTCTCTCCTGGCAATGGCTTATTTGTAACCCACTTCTGGGGTTGAGGTACCTGGAAGGCGGAGTTACATTGCCCCGATGATGATATTATGATAAGATGATTATGAAGTGCCAGGAGAGGTCTTAAACCTAAGCCTAAGCTAATTTCCAGACCATGGACGAACACGAACATTCCCCTTTAAGGAAAAATTTCTGTGCTCTAACCAGAACCTCATGAACTGTAGTCAGAAGCTCTGACCACTAGCCCATGAGGCTGATCACATAGAATTAAGTAGGCAGACCGTTCAATGTAATGTTATACCACAATAATTATTTACCTTTGAGTGATTTCAGTGTTCTCACTGCGACAGGCCTCCTCTTCCGCTTCCTCTTCGCTTGGTGACAGCCAGGTCATCCACTGCTTACTTCGCTGTTTCGCATTCTCTGTTTTCTCCCGCACCACCTCCAACAAGCTGCGCCGCTCTGAAGGAGGTGTGTTGCACTTGATGTTGTCTGGCCCCGTCACCTCAATGGTAGGTGGCGGTTGCTGCGATGCATCATTTGATCGTAGTTTTGGGGGTTCATCTTCTTCACTGAAACAGATGTGTAACTTACTACACACATATTCATCTCTTAATTAAGGTACTCATCTACCCTTAATTTTTAATTCACCTTCAAAAATTTGATTTTTTGTTTTTAAGTCATCTGAAAGCTTGAACTTTCTAGTTTTCAAAAATATATCAGTTTCGTTTCTATGACGTTCGGTTAATTAATTAGCTGAGTTTTTATTGACCGGAATCACCCTTTCTTTAAACCGGAAGTGCTGTTCTGCAAATGTCAATCTGCCACAGTCAGTCAATTTTATATATATTTATGCTCGACCATGCCGAAATGTAGTAATTATACACCTGGTAGCAGTCCTTTAATGCATGTCATTAAAGTACACCTACTCATTAAAGTACAGGTGTTCAGCCAATGACAACTCAGCTTACAGGTGTTCAGCCAATGACAAGTCAGCTTTGTACCGTTATAAAACCGCAAGTATCGATTATTCTCAGATATGCAATCGAAAGAGAATTAGCGAAAAGTCACAGAGGCTGGAAATCCAATACTGTCGCAGAAGGTTATGTTCTGTTACTATAATAATTAGCGTTAATTGTAAATAATATTCAAATAAACTCAATTTGTCATCTCGTTTTTCAATGTCGAATTCAATAATCAAGGTTATAACAAGTTTAACGGGTCAATGACATTATTGTTCCTCGGAAAAAATCAATACTTTCGCGTCTGCGCACATCTCACAATTCACGACCTAGAACAAGGTCACTTCTGATCTTGTCAGATACAAATAAAATGTATACATCTGAATACCGGTAATTTCAAGTTAGAAATATGGTCGAGCATAAAAAGTCGTATGAAACTTGAAGCTCGCGCTCGTTTCATAAACAAACATACTTGCGTCTTAATTACTATCATTATAGGCTCGTTGCATAATGTACTATTTCATGTAATAATTCGAATTTGGCGCTGGAGTTTGTATTATTTTTCATAGTCAGGAAGCTGTGTGTTTGGTTTTACAATTTAGGGAATTAAACCAAAACATGCTCTGAAATATCTATATATATAATTTGAACTGGTAATGGAAATTATGGGTAAATGGCTGAACAGATTTTAATAAATGACCCGTCATTTTGAAGCTTGGAACCCAAAATTTTTCAGAAAAATAGTAGTTTTTAGTGAAATTTCAGTTTTTCTACATCATTTTATTATTTTCCAAAATCCATCTGTTGTCAGTTTTCAGAAATAATGGCTTTTATAGAATAAAACAAAACACAAAAACACTACAATAAACAATATCACACGAAGGCTACGACATATTTAGAGTTCAGATGGCTCAGATTCTCTGACATCATAATACCAATATGTCGATCTTCATTTGTGTAACTTTTTCAGAATGTTTCTGTAATATTGGTTATTAGAAACTTGAAGATTTACTAAAAAAAATTTACAGGTCAGATTCTCTGGTGTGTAATTTTCTGAGTACAGCTGTCTGTGTATTGGATATTAAAAACTACAAAACTTAAGAATGTTTGATGACATTATTACCATTAAAAATGAAATATTATTATAGTGAATGCCATGATGTGAGTTCTTGTTACTTATTATACAGATTGATGCTTTATTGATGATATGAAAGTGAAAGCTTTTGGGGTTATATAAGTAGGTTTAGAGAATATCTGAAGTTAGATCTTCATTTCTGTAATATTTACTGAGTGATAGCTATATAGTAGTCTATAAAAGGTAAAGGTATCCCCGTAACATGCCATGAAGGCACTTGGGGGGCATGGAGGTAGAGCCCCGTGCTTTCCATGACCTCGGCACTAGAATGAGGTGGTGTGGTCGGCACCACGCTCTGACCGCCTTTTACCCCCGGGAAAGACCCAGTACTCAATTTTATAGGAGGCTGAGTGAACCTCAGGGCCGTTCTGAAAGTTTGGCAACGAGAAAAAATCCTGTCACCACCTGGGATCGAACCCCGGATCTTTCAGTCCGTAGCCAGCTGCTCTACCACAAAGCTTAAGTTAAAAAATGAAATATTTTTATAGTTATTAAACAAGTGGTATAGGTCTTTTCCTTTAATGAAACTCAGGAACTGAAGATGTATAGGTTCAATAAAAAATATTTAGCACAAAGAAAACCATTCAGAGGGATATGTTTCATTATTATGGAAGCAAATAACTTCCAAAATGTCAGGTATTCATAGTTTCATATAAAACAATTTTTATCTCGAAAAAGGGAGCAAAAACGAGCAAAACTGTATTAAACCTTTTTGTTTCAAGTATCTCAATGAATACCCCTCTGAATTTAATGACATTACTTAAGGTTCACACTGTACACACCATATATCTGTACAAGTATTTAAAATGGAATTATTGTTTTTCATCTGAATTGGTTTGCTGGAGAGCTGTTAACTGTATGAATCTGTGATAAGTGAAGTAAGAAACAAAATTCATACGAGAAACTCTCTCTCTCCAGCAAACACCATATTAATTAATGCAAGAGTCTGATCCGTTGCTAAGGAAGTGACGTCAGAATAGAGTGAATAACTCATTGCCGTTGCTACGTAAATGACGTCAATGTTGAAACTTCCGTAACATTTTATCTAAATGTTTCACGTTAAAAAAAGAAAGCAACACTATTGGTACCTGTTTAATGTAGACTGCGAGGTGCTGAGGACTCCCACCACAGTATTTGTTGCCATAGCAAGGTGCATTAGGGTGTGGGGTACGTTTGTATTCGTCATTGGATGGCTGGACGTATGTTTCCTGCGAACTGGAAGGAAGGGATTCGATATCTGTGATACGCTGCCTGTGTCTGTAAGTCTGTACACAACATAAGCATAATATTACCATCATTACTAACTTGGTAACCATAAATAAGAGCAAGAAAAAGATAGTACTGTCAATAATTAATTTATTATAAATTCACATACTTTTCAATTTGAAAAAAGTTACAACTTAATTAAAATTTACAGATGCATTCACATACACACAGATTTCATAAATAAATACAGTAAAACCCCGTTTTAACGTTCCCTTTCAAGGTTTCAATCATTTAACTTTTCAAAATTGATGACCTTTCAATTAATCAATTTTTTCAGACAAAACACCTCTCACCACGGCGAATAGACTGAGACCTCTTCACAACTCACATCATATAGCCTTCCAACGCCAACAAATTTAAAAACATTTTAAATGATTTTAATCCAATAATTTAAGCACACTGCATGTGCCTTAACATATTATATCACAATTATGATTAATGGAAGATTTTCTACTCTGTATGTTATTTTAAAACCATGTATGTTATTCCACTAATTTATGTAAAGCACACATGGTCAGATTAGTTATAAGTGTTTCACTGTATTTAAATATTCACCTAGTCTTCAAATATTGTTTTGCCAAAATATCACCTGAAGATGACTTCCATGAAAGTAAAAAATATCGTGATTTTTAACAATTGTACCTTTGATGTAACAGAATCTTTTCTGCTATTGATAAATGATAAGTGACTGACTGAAACAAAATAATGATTTATTCGATATAACTTCACAACACTTATCTGATATCCAACATGACTTTTAAATTTAGGAAATAGCCTATTAAGGCCCAGCCAAATTACCACAAGAATAATGTAATTAATTCCCACTTTTAAGGAAACCGGTTTAAGGAAAATCCAGCTTTTAAGGAAACCAATTTAAGGAAAATCCCGCTTTTAAGAAAACCGGTTTAAGGAAAATTCCGCTTTTAAGAAAACCGGTTTAAGGAAAATTCCGCTTTTAAGGAATATATTTCAAGTAGATATTGTGATAATGAAGCCCGAAATATCGACTCAACTTCCAGTATACAATAGTACCAGCATATTCGATAGTGCATCTCAATCGATAGCAATGCGGCACCGCATGGTGGCATTATTCTTTTTTGTTCTTCATGACCTTGCTTTGCGTTGCTTTCACAGAGTGGTTGCTTTGCTTGTTTAGTTCTCACGAGTTGTGAGGATCCTATTTCCAACCTTTTTTTTTTTTGTTAGTTTATGCATCGTTATAATGGCGACTAAACGGACGAAATTAACTATTGGACAGAAAGTGAAAATAATACAGGATGTCGAGGTCAATCCTCATAATATAACAGTATCGCACATGGCAAAAAAAAAAAAGAAGCATGGTTTGCCATCTATTTCATTATGGAATGATGGAAAGGAAAGAAGAAATTTTCAATGTTGAGCTGCAGTGTGGTTCGAGTTCAACCAAACAGAAAAACATTTGTGCCTCACCATTTGAAGAGTTAGAAAATATTATAATGAAATGTATTGTAAATAATAATTGTAAGCCTAATTAAATTTATAATGTTTGGTATATAACACACATGTTGCTACTATACTAGAGGCAGAAAAAATAGGCGGCTATGGCAAACCCCTCATTCACTACCCCGACTCCTACACCCTTAGAGCCTGCTTGGTGTATGGTTCTGTCCCAAATAACTTACTCCTCCATTCAATGTTTTGCGCTATAGGAAAACTTAAAAGAACAAATAAAATAATAACGTAATCTTTCAAGAAACATCAAACTTGATAAATAACGCCTTTAGTATTAATTCTGATACCAGAGCTCGACTGAGACATGACAGCGATTACTTGCATGATTAGAATAAAAAAATACTGGTTATTATGAGGGATTAGTATTTAAAAATACTGTTTAATATGCTATTATGGTATATTTTTTCGAACAAGCTATAACACAATAGTATCACAGACGGGCACTTGTCAACAACCTGCATTTGAACACAGCGACAGGAAGGTCTCTTTGTTCAGGTCATAAACCGCTAGAGAAAGTGTGGAGTGGGTAGTTTCTGCACAACACCAAAAACCCACCTATTTCTTCTGCCTTTACTATAGTTATTTTAGCCTTTCCTTCCCATTTTGTGTAAACCCTCTTTTAAGAAAAAACCTCCATTTAAAGGGGAAAAAAAAGTAATCACTCAGAGATTCGTTAAAAAGGAGTCTACTGTATATTACCCTAAATTTGTAGAAATAAGTCCAAGTAACTCAATACCTCTTAAGCAACTGACAAAACATTGCTAACAGAAAGAAGACAGGCAACATGAATAATGGCAGGCCTAATGGTGGCAGTGATAAGACTCGAGGAAGAAGTAAACATGCTTATCTTGTTTCATTTAAAATTTTTACTCTTTTGGTTGTAGGTGTGATGCAGATACAATAAATATACAAAAAGAGAATATTCATTGTTTCTCCTTCCTTGCTTCCCTTTCAATTACAACAATGCACATAATGATAAGCAAATGTATTTGATATATCAGCCATGTAACTTCCACAACGTATAAACAGGAAGTACCTGTGTTCATGATTATCCCAGCGGCCGTAACATAAATCCACACCTCCTAGAAACGCGTAGGTTTGATCTATCACTACAATTTTTTCATGATGTGCCCACAGAAAAACACCCACTTTGGCATGATCTGGGTGTCGAAGAACCTGAAAGGAAATAATGACCAAATTATCACACTACAACATTTCTCTCAGCTGTAATTATTAATAATAGGCGAAGAAAACAGGGGTAATATTATATTCAAAGTATATTTATTTATTTACCCCGATGAAGTTAAGGCCTTGGAGCCTTCTTTTCCACACCAACAGAAATGTATCAAAATTACGTACAAGAAAAGGTGCTCATCATCATCATCGTCATCGTCATCAGGGTTACCAACTCTCCCATATTTCCCAGGATCTCCCTTATTTGGCCCCAATTTTTAACAGACTCTCAGCTCCTGTATTTTTCTTCTTTTCGAACATTTTTCTCCCTTATTTTTGCATAATGTAAAACTTTTCATTCGAAACATTTGATTTTGTCGTGAATGATGATTTATATTATAAAGTTTGAGATGCACTAAAATGTGCAGTCTTTGTAGAAGGTAATGTCTGCCAGAAATGAATTTTAGTGCTCTCTCGTTTAAAATCAAATCATTTTAATATTATAAATCTGGCAAAACTGGCATACCAAGTTAGTAATGCTCATACAAAGATGGTGTAATTGCAATAAGTGAATGTCTCAGGAATCTTCTATGCCCCATCAATAAATTTAAGAATGCAGTTATATTGTCAGACTCCAAAGCAGCTATTCTATCAATCATCTCTAAACACACACCTTCATCTCAAACAGCAGAAATAACTAAAATGCTCTCTCAATTAATATCACTCAATAAAAGAATTGTATTCCAATGGATACCATCGCATTGTGGAATCCTGGGAAACGAGAATGCGGATGCTTTAGCAAAGAAGGGCAGCACTGCTACTTACAGACCTGTTACTAAATCTACGTATTACTCTGTGAAGAGATTTATTAAATCTACATACTTAGACTTCAATAAACAAAATTTGATAACACAATCCCAAGGGAAAAAATGGAACTCTCTGCATCATAATCCACAATTAATTCCCGATTTACCACGAAAATCGTCTGTAGCTGCATTTAGATTGGCAACAGGCTATGATTGTTTGGCCAAACACCTGTATAGAATTGGAATATATCAGTCCCGTAACTGCCCATTGTTCAACTCAAACCAAGAAATGGATTCGGAACACCTCAAAATCTGTGCTTCAGTGCCTGACCATGATAATATCTTTGAAAAATATTGGAATGCAAGAGGTCAAATGCCTTTATTGTCAAATGCCTGGCATTAGAAAACAACAACAACAATAATTGAACAAAAGAACAACTAGACATAGAAGGAGAAATTCAAAATAACTAAAATTAGCCTAATGTATTAAGGAATGATACAATGAAAATAAAACGGATACAACAGATAAAGATACAAAATAACCATCACACTTGCTTCAATATAATTAATCAAAAGAAGATAGGCTGTTCCAGTATCCTGGCACAAAGACAAGAGAAAGGATTACTCTTACACAAGCAAATTATTACTAAAATCCTGAAGATAAAAACAATGCCAACAAAAATTAATTAATGTCTAAACAACGCGAATTTCGTGGAATAAAACATACTTTTCTAGCTAAATTTTAAACTGTGACAGGTCCAGCAATCCCTGACGTCACTAGGTAATGAATTCCAGATGGGAGACAATACTACAGTGTAAGTTTTTTTTTTACATTACCCCATACTGAAAGAATATCAGTAATACATCTTGATTACACAACTTTTAATACTATATCACTTCGGAAAACGTATTGTGTGTCTTTCATGTGTTAAATTTTATTACCTTGTTAACATGAAACAAAACAAAAGGCGCCAAGACCAGCAACAGCCAGTTCTGAAAATGGCCAATAGCATGCCGAAACATGTTAACAAAGTAATAAAATTTAACACGTGAAAGACACACAATACGTTTTTCGAAATATTAGTAAGTTTCAAATAACATTTTAACTCCAATGACTATAAAATAGTAAAAATAAGCAAGGTAATGATAGTTATGACATGAAGAGGAGAAAGAAAGTGAAAGAGACACGAGGAAAATGAAAGTGACGAAATTACGTTACATCAAAATTAATAATATTAGTAACTATTAAAGGTCAGTACTTATCACGTAAATTAAATTTACTAACTCTGAAAACGAGTAAGCTCATGTAACATAGTTAAAAAATAAGTAAGCATATAAGAAACTGCACCTTGACGTTGGTGGGGTGGACAGCCACAAGTTTCTGCTTGCTGTAGTAGCTATTGATACCTAATGCTAATTCCACTTCCTTGTACAGCAACACGAACACCTTCACACCCTCTGCCTGGAACAGAAATAGGAATATTATTCAGTCTGAGAAGAGTGATAGCAAATGCTGATTAGATCAATGACTCAGTAGCGGACGGTGGGTTTGAAAGTTGAGGAGGCCAAGACGTGACTGATGAGAATATAAAAATATAAGGCCTGTGACGTACCTCATTACCAAGCGCAGAATTTATAGGTTTTAAGAAATTAAAATTAGGTTTTCCAATTTATGTTTTAGGATTTTAAATCTTATGTTTAGGAATTGATATGATTTTATGGGGGAAAAATAAAAATGAACAACATAGGCCTACTGTTAATAGGTATATTATATCGGCTTGGTAAAGATTGCCTCTCTTTAGGATATTTTAAATCCTAACCTACGAATTAGGTCTTTCTAGGTCATATTAAAATTAAGAATGTTACTCTTTGCTACATAAAACGAATAAGAAAAGCAATATTTCGAGAGTAACGAGATAGCAACAAAATTGATTCGAACCTAAGAATTCGTGGCTTTCTCATTACTATTACATAGTCTAATTTTACAGCAGATTAACTCGACGATCCTATTTCTTCTCAGACCGATCAATTAGATCACAAAATACTGAACAACTGCTACTAGAAGAAGCTAGAGACAAATCTGCATGTTTCTTAACTATCGATATATTTAAAATACTGTATAAATAAATATATCTCGTAATACAATAGAAAAAAAATAACAGGAACACCCGCAAATAAGAGAAAAATCTATCAACATAAAAGAAAACCTTTACGCGGGGAGAGAAAACTAACAACACGTGACTTAAATTTCTAAAAAAAAAAAAAAGAGAGAAAGAGATAGAGAGAGAGAGATAGAGAGATAGAGAGAGATATAGAGAGATAGATAGAGAGAGATAGAGTTATAGAGAGAGATAGAGAGAGATACAGAGAGAGAGATAGAGAGAGATATATATAGAGAGAGATATAGAGAGAGAGATAGAGAGAGATATAGAGAGAGATATAGAGAGAGATATAGAGAGAGATATAGAGAGAGGGATATAGAGAGAGATATAGAGAGATAGAGAGAGATATATATAGAGAGAGATATAGAGAGAGATAGAGAGAGATAGAGAGAGAGATATATAGAGAGAGATATAGAGAGAGATAGAGAGAGATATAGAGAGAGATAGAGAGAGATATAGAGTGAGATATAGAGAGATATAGAGAGAGAGATATAGAGAGAGATCTAGAGAGAGATATAGAGAGATATATAGAGAGAGATATAGAGAGAGATATAGAGAGAGAGATAGAGAGATATAGAGAGAGATATAGAGGGAGAGATATAGAGAGAGATATATAGAGAGAGATATATAGAGAGATATAGAGAGAGAGATAGAGAGAGATAGAGAGATATAGAGAGAGATAGAGATAGAGATAGAGATAGAGATATATAGATATAGATATAGAGATAGAGATATATAGAGATAGAGAGATAGAGATATAGAGAGATAGAGATAGAGATAGAGATAGAGATAGAGATAGAGAGAGATAGAGAGAGAGAGAGAAAGATATATTTTTCCAATACAGCCGAAACAGTTGTAGCGGTGGGTAGGACATCTCCAAATTCGGTTCCCCTCGCACGTTCTAGTCAAGTTTAAACCCTCCGCTAACCAGCTACCTTATTGGTTGAACTACTGTTGTCATGGTTACCAGGGAGTAGAGTATGTAGCCGACTCCTCTCGCATAGACACTGCAGACTGCTAGATATCGACTATACAGGTTACAGCACTGTTATTTTTCCATACGAATTATTTGTACTATCTACGGTATAGCGAGTGGGCATCACCAACTGGATGTGGTCGACTTTACGTAACTTACATCTTAGTCGTACTGAATAGTAAAAGTAATATAAAAGGGAAAATGTTCGTCATTTGTTGTAACTTGTTTGTGATCTTAATTCAGCTGGAATTATTACTGCCATATTGTGTTCTGGTAAAATATTAGGGGAGGCACGGCCTCCCTTGCCTCCCCTGAAAATCCGCCGCTGAAATGACTCACTTAGTTTCAGCTGCATTTACAATTTAACTAGTGTATGTAGACATACGTATAATTTTACCAGAAAACGAGTAATTCAACTTAATAAATGTTAAGATTACCAGCAATGCAAATTTCAGTTTTCTAGGAGCTATACTTATGTGACAAACAGTTAAATTACATCGTAAAGACATCACTGAAATATTTATAGCAATTTTATTTACTTTATAATATCTGATAATAACATACAAGTAGTATAACCTCTATGATACTGCTCTGTAACTACAAATACTAGTCAGTACACACAAACTTACAGCCTTGCGCTCTAAAATTTTGTCCAGGCGCCAATAATCCCCTTCTACAAATGGCCTCTTCATATAAATCTCTGGGCTCAGCCACCAGTCTGCTATGAAAATCTCTTCTTTAGCTGCCTCCATGGCGTCAGCAACAGCTGACATATAACTACACCCGTCCACAAACCAAGCAGCATCTATTGATGTTCGTTCAGGTGCAAAAGAGTTATGACTGTTTCTCTGAGTGAAGCATTTTGCTGCAATGATCAAAGTTCGTAACTTATTTATATGTTGATTTTTATAGGTTGTTCATAATTTCAATTCTTACAACTCATGACAATTAATACGGTTTTATTAAAGTTAACTTAATGTACGTATACAAATCTTTTATAAAGATAAAGCCAATACAAATTCCAAAACAGTTTTCTATTTTCGTATTACCTACAACAAGATTTAACATTTTGGGCCAAAAGACAAAGAATATGATTATGTCTCGTGACCAGAACATAGTACGAAATGGAAATATAAAAATTGGAAATTTGTACTTTGAAGAGATGGAAAAATTCAAATATCTTGGAGCAACAGTAACAAATACAAATTACACTCAGGAGGAAATTAAATGGACAATAAATATGGCAAATGTCTGTTATTATTCGGTTGAGAAGCTTTTGTCATCCAGTCTTTTCTAAAAAAAAACCAGAAAGAATTTATAAAACATTTATATTACTGGTTGTTCTGTATGGTTGTGAAACTTGGACTCTCACTTTGAGAGAGGAACAGAGGTTAAGGGTGTTCGAGAATAAGGTGCTTAGGAAAATGTTTGGTACTAAGAGGGATGAAGTTACAGAAGAATGCAGAAAGTTACACAACGCAGAACTGCACACATTATATTCTTCACCTGACATAATTAGGAACATTAAATCCAGACGTTTAAGATGGACAGGGCATGTAGCATGTATGGGCGAAACCAGAAATGCATATAGAGTGTTAGTTGGGAGGCCGGAGGGAGAAAGACCTTTAGAGAGGCCGAGACGTAGATGGGAAGATAATATTACAATGGATTTGAGGGAGGTGGGATACGATGATAGAGAATGGATTAATCTTGCTCAGGATAGGGATCAATGGCGGGCTTATGTGGGGCAGCAGTGAACTTCCGGGTTCCTTAAAATCAAGTAAGTAAGTACTGTAAGTAAGTAAGTTAAGTAAGTAAGTGTTCTTACCTTGATTGTTGGCGATATCTTTGAGGTATGTCAGCCATTCTTTTCGTTTCCGTTTTGTCCAGCATTTGATTACAATTTGTCTGCAAAAAAAATAAAAATGTCATGAGCATAGCAGCGATAAAATTTTTCCTTTGTCGTCTCTTATAACATAATAAGTTGATGTTTATTTGCACAAAAACTAAATTTTCTACAACTACTAGAACTCAAGCATTAAAAGTGACGAGTCTTGTAAACGAAAGTAAAATCCACGGGAAAATAACTATTAATTTGTTACGTTGAATTATAAGTAAAAGACAGATGTGTTTCTTATTTCACAAGTCAGACTTCAACTGTCTGTTGATTTGTCTACATTTAATGTTTTCAAAAGAAATTTTCCGAATTTTCCCTCAATAGTGTTGACATGTTTGCAGAATCCCTCTTAACCAGCAACAAAGGGACCAGGCTAGTTTCGGATACGAAATTTTGCAGGATAATTGAATAAATACCGGCAAAGGTAAAGGTAAAGGTATCCCTGTAACATGCCATGAAGGCACTTGGGGGGCATGGAGGTAGAGCCCCATGCTTTCCATGACCTCGGCACTAGAATGAGGTGGTGTGGTCGGCACCACACTCTGACCGCCTTTTAGCCCCGGGAAGGACCCGGTACTCAATTTATAGGAGGCTGAGTGAACCTCGGGGCTGTTCTGAAAGTTTGGCAACGAGAAAAAATCCTGTCACCACCTGGGATCGAACCCCGGACCTTCCAGTCCGTAGCCAGCTGCTCTACCAACTGAGCTACCCGGCCGCCGAATAAATACCGGTATATACAAAAAAGTTCTTATTTCATGGTGCCAAATGTTGAAACTGCAGCCGTGTGAAGCTTATTTCTCTATCACTTGCTCGTAATTGAATACATATAAAAACTGTGTGGATTTTCCTTATTAAAATAAATCACACAAATAACACAAACATAACATAAATCACACAAATAATACACTAATTATAGGTTCGAATATTCACTGAAAATTAAAGTTCTTGCGAACTTCCTAATGTGGCAACACTAACGGCCCGAACATAACTAAATAAACATAAAAACTGTATGGATTTTCCTTATTAAAACATATCACACAACACAAATAATACACTAATTTTAGGTTAGAATAATCACTGAAAATAAAAAGTTCGTGCGAACTTCCTAATGTGACAACATTAACGGCCTAACATAACTAAATAAACATAAAAACTGTGTGGATATTCATTATTAAAACACATCACACAACACAAATAATACACTCGTTTTAGCCTCGAATATTCACTGAAAACGAAAGTTCCGTTGTTTTGGTATTGCTGGTTATTTGGGTGCCAGTTATGAGGGATTTTTCTGTAATATATTACATACCACACACTTAAAAATATAATTGAACAACGCTTAGATAGAGGCTAACAAATACGTGCAATGATAATTCAAGTACAGTATGAGTAATTACCATTCACACACTTTCCATAGTATTAACAGAAACATGCACCATGTGACTACAAGTGACCTTGTAAATTGTCACTAATTTTCACTAGTATCATCTTAATTTATTTCCTGATAATGTGATCTTTCAGAATAATAATAATAAAACGGCTAATTTGTCTTAATTTAAATTTTCGTAGCTATGGCTTAAATGACCCCTATTAAGTAGTGAAGTCATTGCTGTAATCAAGCCTCATTACTTTAACGAGTATGCAAAAATGCTTCAGAACTCAAGATATGAAGTGCAATACTTATGAACTGGGATATACATTTAAAAAATAACACTATCATATGAGTAGAAAAGATGGCCAGACAAATCTTAGAGCAATGACTTCCCAACTTCAGATTGTTACTGATGTTATGGTTGTGATAGGATTTTATGGATAATTTGATCATGTGAGTGAAGGGAGGAAAAAAGTACCTAATCACTGTAATGAAATAAGATGTAATTACAGTAAAATCTCGTTAATCCAGACCCCGATAAGCCGGACTTCGCTTAATCCGGACAGCCAAAAAAGATGGGTTGCAAAAATTAAAGAACCTTGTTTTAAGACTTATTTTTATACATTAGAATTATGGCATTACAATAATTACAATATTACACCTACAGTATTAAAAATAAAGAAAATTTATGAAGTTTGCATTAAAGTACTGTAATTAAACTATACAATGATTTACGTTTCAGTGTACTATATAGTGCATAGTGTATTTAGGCCTAAGCCCTTTAAATACATCATAATAAATGTGTTTTGTTGCTATAAATGGAGTTTTCATACACTTTCTACTGTTCTTTTAGGTTATTTCAGTTAATCCGGACTTTCGTTAAACCGGTCAACTTATCTCCCCAATTAGTCCGGATTAACGAGGTTTTACTGTACTGAAATTGTGTATATTAATTATTGTCAAACTAGCGAATCAATTACATTTTAAGTAGCTAATGCACACATATTATTTATGTGTAATATAGTACAATGCTAATTCTGAAATTCTAGAAATAAGTCTCTTTAAAAAACATTCAACATCTTATAATTTTAGTAAAAGAGTTATTGTGTTATTCAACTTATTTCATGTGAATTATTTACGATTTTATATAACTTTAAATATTCGAGTAAGATCAATATAATTGATTTCTTTGCACAATAGAAACATGTCATTTACTTTTAAATTAGTTGTTTTTAAATGATAATTATAATGATGATGGTAATAATGATGATGACGACGACGACGACGACGACAACAACAACAAATAAGTGTTCATTCATTCCTGTAACTTAGATGTGTTAAATCTGCTCTTCAGATCTTGAAATTTGTTGTGGCTTTCGTTAAAATGTTGTTTTGGGCAAAATTTATCATCCAGCTGTATTTCGTCTCATCAAGTTACTTGCTTTTCAGAAAGGCTTTTCTTTTTTTGGGCCAATAACTCTAACAAAACTGCAGAAATTTCTGTATAATTTGGTCTATGGCGAGTCCACGGCCTCACTTCACTTAACCCCCGTTTGGCCTGATTACCTGGTTGGATTTTTTTCCGAGGTTTTCCCCAACCATAAGGTAAATGCCAGGTAATTTTTTGGCGAATCCTCGGTCTCACCTCATCTCAATACATCTCGTCAAAAAATTGCAGAAAATTGTAAAAAACTATAAAAAAATTGGTAAAATTGTCATTGTAATCTTGTAAAATTTCGACTCGTTCCACATCTTAAAGCTTCATTGATAATGCAAGATCTATGGAATATAGTAAATGAAATGCAAGGAAAACGTCTGCTGACACTGCAGAGACCTCTGACAGACAAAGCAGGAAATGAAGTAAGGAATATGAGGGCGGGCTCAAAAGCAGATATAGATTATCGAAAAAGAAAGTAGAGGGGTAAAGTATAGAACCTATTCAATCTGAAACATCTCTTGAAAGTAATCTGTTATCACAGCCTAAATATTCAAATCACATACATAACGTCTTGAAAAATACCTGGAAAGATTTGAAATCTGCAATCCATGATTTAGTCCAGTGGCATATAATCCGGACGAGACTTCAAACCCTGAGTCAAACAGCATAACGCACTTCACCATTCCGTCTTTTGGCCTCATGTAGCCCAGGTACGTGTCTTTGACAAATAACCAACGTTGCCTCCACGTGCCACAGAGGTCACTGCATACATAGCTGCACCTGCAATTTTCAAATCACAACAACAAATGCAAATATGAAGACGGAAAAGAAAAATAAGCCCCACATAAATTCCATGCAAATATGAATGTTTAACCTCACAGGATCACAGATCATGCAGACTCAAATAAAAGATAAACATGAAGAAATGAAGCTCAGACCCATATGTATAATGGACGATGTATTTAACAGATACGAAAATAATTGAAATAGCCTTGCTGCATTGTGTAACAAATTTCTGTGTAAATAAATTAGTATGTCTTTCTCACGAAGGTTATGTTTGTCTCTGGACACAAATATCGCAGATTCAATCGAAGGCAATGTATGAAAAATTAAACATATGGTTACTTTCGAAAGGCAAGTGTCACACGAAGTTTTAGAGGTTCTATTTCGCACTAACTTTATGGCATATACAATAAGGTTACCAGATTTTTTCCACAATTTCCGGGGGCAGAAATCGACATAAGAAAAACTACTTTTAACATTTCTGTTGTTTTCCAATGAGTTGTGTTTTTACACAATTTAAATAATTAAAACACTCATTCTATTCACACACTAAAATTATTCACTTCATTTTCCTAATACTTAAACTACTAGTATTTTGCAGAAGAGTGAATTTTTCAAATAGATCTTCTCTGGATCCCAATTTCATAACAAATACCTGACAGGTCATGTTGAAGCTGGTTAAGATAGCAAGCATGGCTCGACCAGTTCCTAACCTCAATCTGAACTTTTGAAATGTTTACAGCATGTTAATCAGAAGAGAAAAAAAAACTCCACTGAAGTATTACTTCCAAGAAGACTTATATATAGTTCAATAAACGTCTGGAATTGTGTACAGGGAATAATTTTTTCAGAGGAAAATTAAAAAATTTCACTCCATTTTGAGCAAAGAGCAGCATTTTCTTCATTACATTTTCATATTTCTCTAAGTCACATATTTCTTCAAGTAGTAAATTTCATCAAATTACTTTCATCCAGGTCAAGTCCACCTATATTTGAAGAAAATTAGTGAATTGTCTCTTCAAATTTCTCTTTTTCTAGAGGGAATTTTAGCAAAACGCATTTCATAATATGGTCACAGTCTACTATATACAGTCACGAAGCTTGGGGTCATTTTTTGCAAATCTCGCGATAGTTGCTAGCCGCTTGGAGCGCTGTGAGTACTAGGAACAATAGACTGTGCCACAGTCATCGTGATCTAATACAGGCCGTAAGGCAGACCATGTAACCTATCATTATAATTAAGTGTAATGTCGTGTATGATACCCCGGACATTCAATTTGTCTGTATTTTAATACTAAAATTGAGTACTGAATTATTGTATTTATCTACTACTTAAGAGATGATGTAACACAATTGTACGTACACTAATTTCATAGGAGTGGTATGGTAAATGTTTTGTCTAAAATTAAGGAAGGTAGATGTGCTAAATTGAAATCCCAATATAAATTCTTTTTTTATTAAACCTCAAAGTAGCTTCCAGTCTAAACTTGAAATGTTGACGCGAACAGATTATGTTAACATGTAAAATTCTCTTCATATTAAAATAACACAGTTTTGTAATTATTTCTGCAACATATTATGCAACAAGAAGTAAACGGAACTTTTAACACATTACACTAAATAAAGCTTAGCAATGATAAGCAATAATTATAATATTTCACTGAGCTCCATACACTGAAATAGAAAACCCGAACAAACAAACAGCCTGGTCTAGATCGAAAAAGCATTGACTGTGCCGTATTTCGCATTTTTTGTGAAAATTTCGTTATCAGTTGTAATAACTGTAAATGGCTAAAATACAATAATTTGAATAATAATATGGGACAAGGAGACGTTTGTAGTACTATAAATTGTAAGAAAAATAGGTTAGAGTTATCCTTCTGAAAGATCCAGGAAGGTGAGTTTACAGAATATAATATATATTTTATGAAAATAATATATAAACCTTATGTATTCATATTTAAATAGTGGAAGGAAGGTGTTAATTTTTTCAAAAGAACACGATATCGAAAGTACAATACATTTTATGGTCTGCTAGGGAAAGAGTCTGTGATGAGGCGATAGTGCGATCCTGGTGGTGAGCAACTACCTATGGATGCATATTTCAACTGTTGACGTTTGCATATTTAGTAAGTATTAAGCTTCGTGACTGTATATATTAGACTGTGATATGGTATTATAATTTAGCTTCCCCATACTTCATTTCATACCAATAATTTCTATTCGATGTCGTCACAGTCTACTATATACAGTCGCAAAGCTCAATATGTAGTAAAAATGCAAACATGGATAGTTGCCCACCACTAGGATCGCTACTATCGCCTCATCATCGCAGATCTCTCTCCTAGCAGCAGACAAAATATGTTACACTTTCGTTGTGTTCTTTTGGAAAAATTAACACCTTCCTTCCATTATTGAAATATTAAATGCATAAAGTTAATTTATTATTTTAATGAAGTATATTAAATTCCACCATAAACTCGAAGATACCTCCAAGAAATAGGTTAATATTATTTTTGTTTGTGCAAAACGAACTGAAATTTACTATAATCGCTTCACTCATTCAAGATTATAGCGATAATTAACTATGAAACCAATAAATATTAATTTGCATTTCCCTTTACAACAATAATAATGGAAATATGAATTAATGGATTAACTTACGTGTACCGGTACTTGTAGTGTAGGCTTACATAGTTGAGGTTAAGCAATAATAATCACACCAGAATTGGAAATAAAACGTGATTATAAATTTTATTATAACAGATTTTTTCTACGTCTCTAGTAAAGTAACAAATAAAAATAACAACAAAATTAACAGCTATAATTAAAAACATATCCTTTGAAAAAAAAAGTAGGCCTAAGCAATAATAATGCCACCAGAATTGAAAATAAAACGTGATCAATAAATTTCATTAAAACAAACTTAATTTTTCTACGTCTCTAGTAAAATATTATTATTCCAATTATTGTATTTTAGCCATTAACATTTTCATTACAACCAATAACGAACATTTCACAAGCATCAATGTGAAATACGCAATGAGCTAGCACTCGATGGAAATACGACACAGTCCAAAGTCGACCGTGGATAGTCTATTGTTTCTAGTTGCTAACTGCTTGGAGCGCTTTATCACGAGATTTGCAAAAAAATCACCTCAAGCTTCGCGACTGTATATAGTAGACTGTGCTACAAGAGTAAATGTAGAAAATAAGATCTATGTACAATTAACACTGAAACTAATATAACACACAAGAATAAGAGACTGACAGAGAGAGAAAGAGATAATGGTAGAGATACAACTCATTTCAACTTCATGCGGGGGGGGGGGGACATATAATAAACAAACTCACATCATAGAGTTTATAGTTGCTACTACCCTCGCACTCTTAAGACATCCTGGACATACCTTACGCAGATGAAATGGTCCAACAAGCCACAGAAGTTGCAGCCTGCTCTTCCAGGCTGAGTACTGCCAGTTCGCTTTTGCACAAGTCCCTCCTTGCCCTTCATGCCCAGCCCTCCAACAAATGATAGCTGACTAACCTCTAGGAAGCTCACCTATACACATACACATTACCACAGTAAGGCCTCTCTAACTACATCAAGGAGACAGAGAGAAAACCATCGTAATTCATTTGAATAACTGGAGACAAAGAACACATCTTAGATGTAACAGACATCTAAGTGTTAATAATCCCATTTTTACACAGCATGCATGGGTATTACAACATGCTGAAAGTGTAAATGCATAACCATTACAAATGTAACATTTAAGACACAATGGGTTTTAATTCTCAAAGCAAGAGAAGAAATTGGAATAGAGTAAATACAGGTAACTGAAAAAAAATCTCAGGTGTAGTAAGAGGAAATGCTCGAACCTGATGTATCTGCTCCGAACAGTTTTAGCAACCAATACATTTTCACTGTATAAAGCATATTTCAGGAACAGACACAGAAATTTCTAAGTGGAAACTCTCATGACCAGAGGCGTATGCAGGGGGGGGGGGGATTACCAGGTTTGAATCCTCCCTCCCTCTTGAACTTAAAAAAATACATATTTAGATTTGAATTTTTTTTTATTATCCATAATCGTCTTCTCTTTTCTAATTTTTCATTGTCAGAGTAACAAAATCTACATCGACATAAGGCATAGTCCTCATATCCCTCCTTCAATATAATCTCTGTGCTTGGTGCTGCAGCTATCTTTATTATAGAGAGACATACCACTTAGCACTGACCTTGTAATAAAATGAAACCGATACAATATGAAATATAACTTTTCTTTTGTTAAAAATTGGATGACTGAAAAACTTCAGTTTCAAAGATTTTTTAAGGTTATTCATGAATTTGTTCTATTACAACATAGCTTAATATTAATAAACATACCGTAACATAATACTTACTTACTTACAAATGGCTTTTAAGGAACCCGGAGGTTCATTGCCGCCCTCACATAAGCCCGCCATCGGTCCCTATCCTGTGCAAGATTAATCCAGTCTCTATCATCATACCCCACCTCCTTCAAATCCATTTTAATATTATCCTCCCATCTACGTCTCGGCCTCCCTAAAGGTCTTTTTCCCTCCGGCCTCCCAACTAACACTCTATAACATAATAATAATAATAATAATAATAATAATAATAATAATAATAATAATAATAATAATAATAATAATACACAAAATTTAAAATACCGTTAATGTAAATCGTAAATAATTTTAATAATGACCCTCTCTCCCTTGACAAAATTCTGCGTACGCCATTGGATGTCAATCCTATTATAAATATATTAATTTGAATTTCATAAGTAAATGCAGAATTCAATATCTGTTTGTGCATACATGTTCAATTTTACGGTAATAATGGAGAAAAGTTGGAGGAAACATTTCACTTTATTGGTGCTTGCAATTACAAGACTATGGAGTCATATTGTTACCTTAGAACAACAATGGGATATATTGCAAAAATCATATTTTCAATCAATCTTCTTAATGTATCCAGCTGTTTGCTGACAACATATACGTAGTCCACTATAGTCCATGGTAGTCTATTCAGTTGTTATAAAAATCATACTTTAAATAATGAGGATAAAAACTGCTACTGAACATTGAGTGCAATGTATAAACACACTTTTTATTTAATATGAAGCTAAAAGAACAAGACACTTTGTTTACACATTGCACTCGATGTTCTATAGCAATTTTTATCCTCATTATTTAATATGATTTCCCATTATTGCTCCGAGGTAACAATATACAAAAATACACCATGTACATAAAATAATGAAACAAAACAATACAAAAATATCTACTTAGCTAATCAGAATATTTAATACTATTTTTCGTAAGACGTTAACAAAGTAAGGACATTTTATGGACTGGCACTGTCAAATACCGTATGTTTGTTTTTTCAGATTTTTTTTTTTTAAACATGACGGCTATGCAACAAAATGCTCATTGTAGAGAGTGGGTAATTCAAATTTCACAACATAGGTGCAACGAAACTTTAGGAGAGTCTAAAATACTTGACATGAATGCTCTAGATATGGTATTAAATAGTATGAGAAGTTTCTGGAAACTGGTAGCATAAGAAAGATGAAAATCTGAAGCTCAAATTGCACCAACATGGAAAGCTTCCTACCATAGGTCCATGAAGTCAATTATTCGTGCATCACGACAGCTGCAAATTCCACAATCAAACCATCCACAAAGTTCTTTGTAAGCATCCTACACTTATCTATACAAAGTGCAAATTCTGCAAGTATTAAAAGCAGGGGACAAAGAAAAATAATAACTTTTGCCATGGACATGTTGAACAGAACAGACCAAGACAATTTCTTGCAAAGAATGCTGTTCTCCGACGAAGCGACATTTTTTGGCCCCCGCGGTCACCAGATTTAACTCCGCTAGATTTTTTTTATATAGGTTTATGTAAAGGACAAGGACCACAGAAAGTCCGTAAAGAATCTTTAGATATTACGTGAAAGAATCAGAGATGCTAAATCAACAGTCACACAAGGTATGCCTAAAAAATGTTGAACCGAAATTTATTAGATATCGATTAGACATCATCAGAGCAACAAGAGGCGCATATGTGGAAACTGCGAACTGTGTAACTAAACTCTCAACATATTATGTTAAATTTAAGTACTAAACAAAATAAAAACATGTTTACTGTTCTCAAAGTTATTACTGTGTATTTTTGTTACATACATTATTTTATGTACATGGTATAGTATCTTGAATGAGTTCTGCTTTCCTAATATTTACGTAAAATTTCATAATTAAAAAAAGACGAGGGTTACTGAAATCTATTAAATGTAAACTAAGTACGTACAGATAATTATGGTTCTAAATTGAAAGTTTCAACAATCTAAAAAGTATAGCACTACAAATTACGAGAAATTACATGTGTACATACTCCAACAACTGTTATCGTTACTACGCAGGTGCAAAACAATATATTCATAAGAAAATACTTGACTTCAAAATAGAAACCCAGCAGATAAATACTTCTTCACAACTAGAATGTGAGAGTAGCCTACTTGGAAAAGACAGGGAGTGTGTTTACAGACATAATATGTTAAATACATTCAAATACATACACATACACACATAGATATTGAGAGGGAATGTAACGACAAAATCAGAATAGCGTACTCACTGACAGCTTTAGCACTTTGAAAGCTAAAAAGATTATTTTGGAATTAATTGAAGTTCATGAGTAAAATATTTAAAAAATAAACTTATACAGTATACAGTATGTATAGTCTCCTGAGTTAATGACATGTGATCATTAAATTACTGCTTTGTCATTTCCAATATTAATTATATTTTGTGAAATCTTTTAATTATTTTGTTATTGGTAGGTTGATTACTGCAATTCAACAGCGTCTATGATTAAGTTTAAGTTCGAGTGAAAAAAAAATCTATGAAGCCAATTAAATTAAACTGTGTTTGGTCCTCTGAACAGAAAAAAAGTCTTTATAGGATTTTTACAATATCTTAAATATAAATATTTACATTTCAGGGGTTCAGCCAAAGTAAAATCTGAGCTCTATGGGGTCCGTAACACTCGAAAGTTTGGGAACCACTTTAATATCATTTCGTTAGATTGCATTTGTAATCTTATCCTCTTCAGATAACCATTTCTATTTTTTTTTGTTCGTCATATATGAGTACTTCACTTGTTTGCTTTCATGGTTTTTTTTGTGCAAGCAGAACCCGCTATAAAATTACACGTTTCGTATGGGGAACAAGTACTACATCTTACCAAATACTATTACAAAGAAGGGAACCGTTAATGAGCTCATGTCGAAACTTCCCTTCAAACTGCGTACGTCGTTAGATCTGCGAGAAGATAGACAAATATAAAAAAAATAGGTGCCTATACTAACTGTAAGATTACGAAATTAAACTTTTAATAAAAATAATCGAAACACAGGATAGCCCTCGTCTATGAGTAGATAAACTTATAGTCTTATAGTATAGCTTTGAGTGTCGAAGGTCATCGCGCATTTCACGTGGCAGCATAAAAATTCAAGTCAATTATTGTCCGCGCAACTTATCTAGGCACTAGGGTTCCCTAGTGCTCTCTCGCTGCCCCTCTCCTTCCCTCTCCTGCCAGGCTACCGCTACAAGCAACCTCGCTACACCCCGCTCCCCCGCTCTTTTAGCTGCCCAGATAAGTTGCGCGAACTGTACTCTCTCCGAGTATGAGCAGCCATTTCTTAAAGCAACATTCCAAATAAGTTTTCACATCCTTACAGTCAAGTAGACCTATGGGAAGCTAAGTTTTATATTTTTCTGTCTGCTGCGGAGAAGTAAGAGTCTGCGCAGTTTGAGGGGAAATTTCGACGTGAACTAATTAATAGTTCTCTTGTACGTATTTGCAGCCGTGGGTTTGACAAACGACTGTTTCGACCAAGATTCCAAATTCACACATCCCACAAAAATTTTAGTGGCCATAGTGGCTAAAGGCAAAATTATAAATACATAAACAAGTTGAAGTCAAACGCATTTGAGAGGACATATTACCTATAAAACGAATATCCTGAGAATCCTTAGTAACATGAATTACTATACCAGCACACATAAATAATAATGCCTTAAATAATGCGTGAGTTAATAAATGAAAAAAAGCCAGAACAGAAAAACCTATAGACAAAATACTTTTTATTAAACCCAACTGTCTTAAAGTTCTGTTCCTCAAAATCCTATGATTCAGTTCCCTTGCCATTACTAATTTCCCATCATATAATACACTATACCTGTTTTTTTTTTCTATCGAAAGATGGGGACGACATGACATAAGCGCTGCAATCGGAAAAACAACTGAATATCACATAGCGTGGAACGCCTGTTGCTATGGTAACAACAGTTGAGTTGCCGAAGTTACAGTTCCCACGTGGTGAATACTCAATAGCTCTCTTGGCGACATTTGTTGTGCACACAATGTCAACATTAACGTGTTTCGTATTTCATTCTCTGTCGATTCTTGTATTGTTTTATTGCCTTCGCGTCAGTTGTCAATGAATGTTTTAACGTTAGCCAATTAACGTCAACTGCTATATTCGCGACGCTGTTATTCCCGGCGTGACTCCTCCTCTTTGCTTACGTCTTAGGAAGTGAAGGCTCTATAAAGTCTAGGTACGTAGTATCGTTCACCATTTTTGTTCTTTCGTTGCCGAGCTACCAGACGAGGAATCTATTTGCCGCACCGTTAAACATTATCATGTCGTAGCTTCTATGATAATGAATCTAACGCATTGTAATTGAGCAAATAATTGAGCGGCAAATAACGTCCTCGTGTGCTTTCTGAGAACGCCAACCAAAGAGCCAAAAATGGCGGCCTATTATATTAAGTATTTATCGAGCCTTGGGAAATGCATAACGTTATCAGGAGTGAATCACAAGACGCACACCTTTAAGGGGAGCAGGTACTGCCTATCTCGACAATGTTAAAATCAGGTACGCATAGCTCAGAAACTACTTGAGATAGAAAAACAATTTTTACAACACTTATCAATCTTAAAGTCCTCTATTTTTTAAAACAAAATATATTATTGTATCTTTAAAATTGTGGTCTCAAAAAATAACATGTGATTAAAATTAAAAAAAAATAGGTCACAATAAAAAATTTTTATCAATTATAGGAATTGAATGTACTCAATGAATTATTCTAATACATAGATAAAGGTTATAAATATAACATGTAAAAATTTTCAAATCTCTATGTTCAATGGTTTCAAAGCTACGCGTACCTGAACTCTGTGATTTTAACATTGTCGAGATAGGCAATACCTGCTCCCCTTAAATGTAGCCGACCTGCAACATGATTGGCTGCCGGAAATAACAGCGACGGGACTACTGGGTGTTCATTTCAAAGTGTGTCATGACGTCACTGTTGTTGGGTCACCGATTTGAAGCGAGTTTCAGTTTATATGTTAGAGAAGTTGCCTATTATTTAAGGCGTTCTTCAATCTGAACTTGAGAATGTGTACGGTATAACTTGAACGTCGTAGCAACAGATGGCGGTCTGTACGCTCTGTGTGCTACCATAACCTCTTTCGAACTGTGTTTTGCGCCGGCAAGTCGTACGCAGGGTATTTGTTATCATCGGTTGCGTATGGTAATATTCCACAACACAAATCAAATGCTCCGTGTCCATGTTGACCGTCGAAGTTAATGTCAACAAATACGTAAGTAATCGTCTTAACCCTCTCCCCATATCCCGACAGTACGTATTTCCAAACAGTTCACATTCCTGCCACTACCGGCGTTACCGTACGTATCGGCACGTACTCTTCAGAATGAACGCCGTACTTGCTAGCCAACTTCTCTGCCTCTTAGATTATACACCTGAGCTGCGGAAGTGTAGGAAGATTGAATTCTCTAGGCTCATCAGCTAGCCACATGACGGCATGCAGCGAGCCAAGACACATTTTGAACTGAACACCCAGTATAGCTAACATCAGCTGATCTCATGGCCGCTCATTATTGGCAACATAGCGTTGTAGTTCCAAGTTCGGCCGCTTAACCGTCATGTCTCATAAAAAAAAACAGGTATAACGTTGAGTAATTTCTGTTCTTTTGTTTTTGGTAGAGTGGAAGAGAAGTCTTGACGGCTGTAACTCCGTCTTAACAATAAATAATAACAAGAATAACAAGAACACTTACAGTCTCATGATGGTTGCGATAAAGATTAATCTGAAGAAGGTTTTGCAGGTACTCTTCTAGCTGCTTTATTCGGTGGTCGAGGTTCTCGTATGGCACCAATGCTTCTGGTTTAGAGGGGAACCTAAAGCATTAACATTACAATGTTAGTCAATGCCCGGAATTAATTTAACAATATGAGATTTTATGAGACGAGGTACGAACCTTGGCAAGGCTCCCCTGTTCCTGCGCTTCAGCTTGGAGCCACGGTGATCCAATTTGAAGCTAGAACGTCGCTCTCGGTGAGCTCGGGTGGGAAAGGGGATGTTAAGGCTTGCTCGAAAAAGTTTGAGCTGCTGATGTAAATGCTGAATGTGCTTGTAGCGCTTCTTGATTGTCCATACGAAATCCGCATGTCGCAACTCAATTGTGTACCTGTTGAATGCAAATCATTTATTATTATTATTATTATTATTATTATTATTATTATTATTATTATTATTATTATTATTGTCAGAATTTTTCAGCCAGATTTAACCTGGAAAAGTAACAGCAACCAAAATGAACCACATTATGGAATTACAGTTACCAAAACATTGCCAGCCAATTGGCTTGCATACGATATCAACAGCACTTAAAATTGCTCTCAAATCTAGCACTTCAGAAACTGTATAAATACAGTATAGTGCGGATCACCTTATTTAATACCCTAAGGGTGAAACCTAACCACTCTTCCTCTATTACTACATATGCTAGTGGATTATAGTGATTTTCTAGCTCTCAGGTTGAATTTTCTTTTACCAACTTCGTTTCGAATTTCGGGTACTGACAAATACTACAACTGGCAGTTGTTTTCTAACTGTCATGTTGACAGCAACAATTTCGGTTTTCAGTAAAGGAAACTGATGAAAATGCAAGCAAGTAAATATATTTTTAGGTTAGGTCTCATAAATCGTAAACTGTTTAGTCAAAGCAATGAATTTCATGTTGTCAGGCAAAATAGATTTTAATATTAGATCATATTAATCCTAATTACCAACATAATATGCG
Organism: Periplaneta americana; assembly: GCF_040183065.1. NCBI lineage: Eukaryota > Metazoa > Arthropoda > Insecta > Blattodea > Blattidae > Periplaneta > Periplaneta americana. Next base: position 193,705,797 of record NC_091118.1, read on the forward strand.
AGAAGTCCAGGAGGGAAATATATTATATCATAAATTATTGAACCATTTAGGAAACACCTCGCAACATAAAGGTGAGATGTGGTAAATAAGTAAGACATTGTCATTGTTAATACTGTATTATTATTATTATTATTATTATTATTATTATTATTATTATTATTACTTCAGTACGTAGCATTGTGATTTCACCCTCTTTGGTGATTTCTGGTATTAGTTGGCAACACTGAAGAGACGGCCAAATTAGATTTTTAGGAACTACACTTACGTGATCCTCACTACATATGCAATGCATTTTTCTATAATTTTCTAGTAGCATCAACGTAACAAATGTGATGATGAAGATGGTGATATAATAATAATAATAATAATAATAATAATAATAATAATAATAATAATAATAATAATAATTTACTTACAAATGACTTTTAAAGAACCCAGAAGTTCAATGCATCCCTCACATAAGTTCGCCATCGGTTCCTATCCTGAGCAAGATTAATCCAGTCTCTACCATCATATCCCACTTCCCTCAAATCCATTTTAATAATTATTCTCCCATCTACGTCTCGGTCTCCCCAAAGGTCTTCTTCCTTCATATTTTCGAACTAACACTCTATATGCATTTCTGGATTCGCCCATACGTGCTATATGCCCTGTCTATCTCAAACGTCTGGATTTAATGTTTCTAATTATGTTAGGTGAAGAATACAATGCGTGCAGTTCTGCGTTCTGTAACTTTCTCCATTCTCCTGTAACTTCATTACTCCTAGCCCCAAATATTTTCCCAAGCACCTTATTCTCGAACACCCTTAACCTATGTTCCTCTCTCAAAGTGAGAGTACAAGTTTCACAACCATACAGAACAACCGGTAATGTAACTGTTTTATACTGTAAATGAAAACTTTTAGTTTTTTTGAAAGCAGACTGGATGAAAGATGCTTCTCAACCGACTAATAGCAGACATTTCCCATATTTATTCTGCGTTTAATTTCCTCTGGAGTGTCATTTATATTCGTTACTGTTGCTCCAAGATATTTGAATTTTTTCACCTTTTCAAAAGAAAATTTACAAATTTTATATTTCTATTTCGTACTAAGTTCTGGTCACGAGACATAATCATATACTTTTTTGGGAGTGAGGGGGATTTACTTCCAAACCTATCTCATTTGCTTCAAGTAAAATTCCCATCCTTTTCCTAATAGTTTTGTGGATTTTCTCCTAACATATTCACGTCATCCGCATAAACAAGAAGCCGATGTAACCGTTCAATTGCAAACTCTCCTGGACTTTCCTAATGGCATATTCTACAGCAAAGCTAAAAAGCAAAGGTGATAACATAATAATAATAATAATAATAATAATAATAATAATAATAATAATAATAATAATAACTTACGTTATTATAAATTAAACAGCATAGGTGAAAGGCTGCATTAGATAGATTTACTCCCAGAATTCTACCAGGCGAAGGGAGGTAAGCAGTATTAGAAAAAAAAAATGCATGGAATAATAAGTCTTGAAATACCACTGGTTTGTCTGGGGGGGGGGGGACCGCTGATAATATTTTGTAAAGCGGTAGGCCTATCTGCTCTTCTCCTATTACATGGATGTGAAAACAAAGTGATAAGAAGTGGAATGACATTTTTAGATGGCAACATAGAAACACAACCTGGACGTAAGATTATTTAAGCGTATTTAATCTCAATGATAAAGACTGGATTAAATACGTTGATGCAAGTGATATCTCAAGATTACGCCTAAAAATAGCGAGATACCAAGAAAAAAGTAGAAGAGATACAGGGAATGTAAAAGGCGTTGAACAGGAAAGTAGTTACAGCAGGCAAACTACCTAAGTATATTATTATTGACCTACTTTCATATATCTATAATTAATATAAACTGATTACTAATGAGTTCTCAAACATTTAAGCCTCATAAAATAATATTTAATAACTAGGCCTAAAGATTTTACAATAGATAGGCTATTTTATTACTCGACATCAAACGTCTATATTCGTCCTATAAGAAGAGAAAAATTGTAACTTTTGTCATGGAAAGTTTTTCTGTAAACTGATGTCACTCGTGATAATATGGAAACAATGAACGGAGTGCCTCGAGATTTTCCACACAGTTCGTCTCACTCCGTTATCTACATTCTATAATTAACATACAAAATTTACTAAAGTCCCCGAAGTGTGTGCATTGCTGTTTATACTCTCAATTTTTACGTATGGTTTCGTTCCGTTTCAATTACAGTCCGTATGGTTTCATTCCGTCTCACTTATGTCCGTGCCCGTATGGTTTCATTCAGTCTCAATTTTCAATTTTGTCCGCACGGTTTCATTCCGTGTTGCAAAACAACACGCTGTAAAATTTTTAACTACAATTAAACAGAACTCACAAGTTGGGGTTGAGGAGATGAGTGGTGACGCTGCGTTCATGATCGATGATCCGCACTTGGATGTCCTGGCCAGGAATGAAGACCCGTCTCTTGAGGGCCTTGAAGCTGAGCTGCGGTTCATGCACTGTGGAGTACGGGACCGAAGTCGCTGTGTGCCCACAAAAACAGTCTATATAATATACTGACACTTACTTACTGGCTTTTAAGGAACCCGCAGGTTCATTGCCGCCCTTACATAAGCCCGCCATCGGTCCCTATCCTGAGCAAGATTAATCCAGTCTCTACCATCATATCCCACCTCCATCAAATCCATTTTAATATTATCTTCCCATCTACGACTCGGCCTCCCTAAAGGTCTTTTTCCCTCCGGCCTTCCAACTAACACTCTATATGCATTTCTGCATTCGGCCATACGTACTACATGCCCTGCCCATCTCAAACGTCTGTATTTAATGTTCCTAATTATGTCAGGTGAAGAATACAATGCGTGCAGTTCTGTGTTGTGTAACTTTCTCCATTCTCCTGTAACTTCATCCCTCTTAGCCCCAAATATTTTCCTAAGAGCCTTATTCTCAAACACCCTTAACCTGTGTTCCCCTCTCAAAGTGAGAGTCCAAGTTTCACAACCATAAAGAACAACCGGTAATATAACTGTTTTATAAATTCTAACTTTCAGATTTTTTGACAGCAGACTGGATGATAAAAACTTCTCAACCGAATAATAACAGGCATTTACCATATTTATTCTGTGTTTAATTTCCTCCCGAGTGTCATTTATATTTGTTACTGTTGCTCCAAGATATTTGAACTTTTCCACCTCTTCGAAAGATAAATTTCCAATTTTTATATTTCCATTTCGTACAATATTCTCGTCACGTGACATAATCATATACTTTGTCTTTTCGGGATTTACTTCCAAACCTATCTCTTTACTTACTTCCAGTAAAATTCCCGTGTTTTCCCTAATCGTTTGTGGATTTTCTCCTAACATATTCACGTCATCCGCATAGACAAGCAGCTGATGTAACCCGTTCAATTCCAAACCCTCTCTGTTATCCTGGACTTTCCTAATGGCATACTCTAGAGCAAAGTTAAAAAGTAAAGGTGATAGTGCATCTCCTTGCTTTAGCCCACAGTGAATTGGAAACGCATCTGACAGACACTGACCTATACGAATTCTGCTGTACATTTCAGTGAGACACATTTTAATTAATCGAACTAGTTTCTTGGGAATACCAAATTCAATTGTTTAACCACCTCAAAGTAAAAATAACAAAAACTATCAGTATCATGAAAACACCTGAATACGAGAGTAGACCCAACTCCCGAAACGTAGTGTATTTCTAATATATCAAACAATGGGCAATGGCGAGTCATTAATCATATACAATTGTCACTGAACTGCAGACTTTTAGAGAGTCATTAGTAATTTATACTTAATTATTTTATTTTATCAGAGCGGGCCGATTTACCAGAAATGGTTTAGTCACTTATTTCAACAGTTGGCAGCACTGACTCATGAGACAGACATCCACTCACTACCCAAACAAGAATCTCTATATCAGTTTTACTTATTACCTCACAAGAACAAATTTCTAAACAGTATTCACACTATACAATAAAAAGAATAATGTGGAGTACTTTAAATATAGCTGTATTGACCTCATCTAACTCCTTCCTCCTGCAAACAATGATGATTTTCACAAAGAAAGAAAGACTACTTCCGCGCGATTCCAGTTCTATCAGCTTCTAGGGGATTCTAAAGTAACCTATGAGATGTTAGCACCTTACAAACTAGTGTCGATGACTCTGATATTGAATTTTTTCTAAAATTAGCCGATTCGCCTGCTGGGCCTATTCGCCCCCTTTTACCCTACTCGTGTATATGTGTGTATGTATATATATATATATATATATTTTTTTTTCCTGTTTTCTCAGTTCCTCTTTCCTAGATGTATTGTCTTCACTTCGGTTTAACATTTCAAATACACCCATCGAATGGGAGGGGGGAACCGACTATGAATAATACGCAAATCTAGCTTTCAGGTAAAGCTCCCTGTGAAGCAGACTTGAATAAATTCAAAGGAAAAATTGTTCCGGGGCCGGGTATCGATCCCGGGACCTTTGGCTTAGCGCACCAACGCTCTACCGACTGAGCTACCCGGGAACTTCACTCGACACTGTCTCAATTTTTCCCTTTTTAACCACATAACTCGAGTGGGCTGAGAAGACGCCAGGAATCCACATCGAGTGCACACAAACTCTGTGTGACTTAAAATTGTTGTTTTCTGTTACAGTAACGTAGCCTATATATTATGCAAATCTAGCTTTCAGGTAAAGCTCTCTGTGAAGCAAACTTGAATAATAATAATTCCAATCTAACGAAAAGCTTGCGGGTTCGATCCCGGGCCAGGTCAATGGCATTTAAGTGTGCTTAAATGCGACAGACTCATGTCAGTAGATTTACTGGCATGTAAAAGAACTCCTGCGGGACAAAATTCCGGCACATCCGGCGACGCTGATATAACCTCTGCAGTTGCGAGCGTCGTTAAATAAAACATAACATTTTTTTTCTAACGAAAAACAGTAACAAAGTCAAAAGAACAATAATTTCGCCAACACAGTTATACACGTGCATACAAGTTATCATTTTTAAACTATATGGAATTAAGTCTATCGACGAATGTGCTCTACACCATACATTACATACAATTCATGTCTAGTTAATGCATAAACAACGACAACCAAATTTCTTGGCTTAAAAATCGATAATGTGTTAAATTGGAAAAATCATATTAAAGAAATTACCCCCAAACTAAATTCAGCTTGTTTTGCTATTAGAACTATGCAAAAGATAGTAAATATCAATACCTTAAAAACGATACACTTTGCATACTTCTACTCGGTAATGAGTTTTGGAATAATATTCTGGGGAAATTCCACAGATAGTAACAGTATATTTCTATTACAAAAAAGAGTAATTAGAATAATAGTAGGTGCCAAATCTAGGGAATCTTGTAGGACTATTTTCAAAAAACTACAAATAATGCCCATGGCTTGTCAGTATATCTTTTCATTAATAGTCTTCTTCGTATGTAATCGTGAAAACTTTGTAACTAATTCAACAGTTCATAGCATAAATACACGTCAAAAAATGACTTTCATACTCCATCGGCAAGTCTATCGTGCTATCAAAAAGGAGTGCCTTATACGGCAGTAAAAATTTTTAATAGCCTCCCTATCGATATAAAAAATGAAACTCGAAACATAAGATTATTTAGGGTCAAATTAAAGAAGTACCTAATTTATCACGCCTTCTATTCTGTAAGTGAATTCATGACATCCAATAACACTTCATGAAATTGATACTAAAACTATGTGTTGTACTAGTAGACTATATTGTAAATCTCGTCTGTATATATATTTCATCTAGTCTGTGACTATAAATTAAGAATTTATAATAGTATTAAGTTTTTTGACTTGTTCCATATTCTAGCTGTAAAGCAATGTATGAATACCATGGAATGTTAATAAATACAATACAATACAATACCTACTTAAGTGACAACATAAATACACAATGTCTGGATGATAGGTACAAGAAAAATTCGTACTTCCAAACCAGTTTGTTACACATACGTCCGGTTTACACCATTACAAAGAAAAGTATTCCAACTTTTTCTAAAACCAACTTTGATTGATTTGATTTGATTTGGTGCCACATGACATATTAATAGATAAGTTAAGTAGGCTAGGAATAGATAAAAGAGTGGTGCTATGGATCCAAGAATTCTTAAAAGGTAGAAACCAGAGAGTTAGAGTAGGTCATGAAATATCGGAAATTGGAAATATAAGTTCAGGGGTGCCACAGGGCAGCGTTCTGGGTCCATTACTCTTTATAATATACGTAAATGACCTATGCCAGGATATTACATCAAATGTGAGGCTATTTGCAGACGACTGCATTATCTATAGAAAGATTAGAAATAATTCAGATGTAGATGCTATTCAAACAGACTTGAATAAAATTTACAACTGGGCGTTAAAGCATAGGATGAAAATAAATGGTTCTAAAAGTAAATCTATAACATTTTGTAAAACCCGAGAGGAAACTAGTCTTAATTACGAATTCAGTGGTGTTGTAATTCCGCAAGAACAATGTTGTAAATACCTAGGAGTGTATTTAAACTCCAAACTTTCTTGGGGAGAGCATGTTGATAATGTTACAGGCAAAGCATGGAGGGCACTTCACTTTATTATGAGAATCTTGAGAAAGGCTAGCCCCAAATCGAGGGAAATAGCATATCTAACATTAGTGCGACCGTTAATGGAATACGGAACTACGTGTTGGGATCCCTATAGAATATATCAGATAAATTCCTTAGAAAGAATCCAGTATAGGGCAGCTAAATTTGTTAAAGGTAAAAGAGAAGATGGGAACGATACGATAAAAGAACTTAAATGGGAAACTTTGGAAAACAGACGTAGGAAAACTAGAATAACAGCATTGTATAGAGCACATCTAGGTCAGAAAGCATGGGTAGACATAACGGCTCGGTTAGAAAAGCCAACGTACTATGGTAGGAACGATCATGATTTTAAAATCAAATGTAGGAAACAGAAAACGGATGTAGGTAAATTCTCATTTTTAAATAGAACTATAAATGATTGGAATGACCTACCTGCAGCGGTCTTTGAGGGCTGTCCTTCCTTAAGGAGATTCAAGAATAATTTAAAGAGTTGTGTACAAAGTGAAAATTAAAATTAAGGTGACATTCAACATTTAATTTTTTAAGGTGACATGTATTTATCTAGCCTTACGAGTTTACTTCCTTGGTTTGAATTGTAAATTATTTAAAAATAGCGTGTAAGAGGGCCTTAGACTAGAAATGTATAGTTTAAATGTAGTTCTGTTTATAAGTATGCATAAGAATGCAATTATTTGACTTATTTGAACTGTTGTATCAGTGAAGCGAGGTGAGTCAGTGAAGTTATGGTTTTACAGTGCAGTGAACAGTTCCGATCAGTGATAATTTATAGCGTCAATGAAATGTGTTCTATAGTGTCAGTGAAATGTGTTACAGAGTGTCAGTGAAATGTGTGCTAAAGTGTCAGTGAAATGCGTCATAGTGCCACTACAGGGACTGAGATGAGAGTAAAGTGAAAGACTATTGAAACTTATGTAGGACCTATACATAATTATGTAGGTTGTGTTGTAAAATTAGGTGTTTTATTTTATGTTTTATTATTATTGTGTTAAATTGTATTGTGTATTCTTATTGTATTGTGTATAAAATTGTATATGTTTTGTAAATTGTATTATGTATTGTAAATTTTATAGTGTAGTGCTTATCATTTTAACTGTGTATTGTTAATATTGTATATACCACTGCCACCGGGTGCTTGCCCACTTGCAGTGTAAATAAATACATACATACAATAAATCTAACATGGCATCGCTCCCTTTGGTGACACGACAAACTTCCAGATATCAGTCAGGTGCTTTCAAGCGCGATGTGGGTTACTGTAACAACAGGGTCACTTATGCGGGCTTTCAAATGTGCGAAGTCATTGATTTCCATGTGAAAAATACTTTACACAACTTCAAAGGAAATAAATGTAACAAGGGTGACACGTTCTCAATACACATGTTATGAGTTTCGTAACAGTTCCGTTCTTTTATCACGTTGCTAATGGTATTATATTTATAGCTTATTTCCTCGAACCATTACTCAAAAGACATACCGGCATTCTTTCTTTCTTAGGGTATTTAACATGCCTGTATCAACTACTAGGTTATTTAGTCTCGATGATATCTGTGATAGCGAGATGGTATTTGGCTAAATGAGGACGATGATTCGCCATAGATTACACTGGTCAACAGTGATTTTGTTAAATGTAAAATTTCCGATGTTTCTTATGTAATTTCATTTGCTGATTCCAAAATTTTTCTACCACCCGCCATTTTTTTTGTAATTTTAGAAAAACTTGTTTATTTTTATTGCTATATACAGTCCTTAACATGTTATTGGAAATAAAATATTTCAAATATTTCATTTTATTGCTTTAATAGTAAATTGACCTATAACTTTAGATCATTTGCCTGTGAAGTTAGAATGCATAACAATGAATTTTATTCCTCATAAGACTGTGAGAGTTAGTATTAATTCTCAGTTGAGTTGGAACTTACATTCATGAAACAAGTTTCATAACCTGTGTTTTCTTTGCCCTAATTTTAAATGTGGTAAAAGTATCTTATAAAGTGAAAAATACCTCGAAATATTGTCTAAATTACATAAACAACTTTTGTTACGTCTGTAGTTAGTTAACTTTGAAAGCACACAAGCGAATTTTACTGCACTAGTTAAAAAAGCTTACGAGTGTTATTTTGATTGCAATATAGATAAGGATAGGAACTGGGCCCCTGAAATCTATTGTGCTCCATGTAATCATATTAACGGGTTGGCTGAAAGGATCCCGTCATTTGCCTTTTCCAGATCGCATAATATGCCGAGAACCTAAGAATTATTCAACAGACTGTTTCTTTCTAGCAACCACAGAACAGATGATTATTGAGAACTTATCAGCGAGCTGATTCAGAACTATAACGTGATAGGCTATAATATGTCTCTCAAAATAACTTCTTGAATCCTCATATAAGTTTTCTTTCCTCAAAACCTTCGGGTAGTGAACGACGAACGTGAGAAACGTTTTCATAAGGATTTTTATGAAATGGAAAGGCGATACCAGAAAGAATGGAGACCAAATATTCTGTCAGACTACTGCTGGACACTTAAAAGAGATGTTTCTCAACCCAAGTACAGCTTAAAATCTATTTCACACACATTTTAGGTACCATGAAAATATAATTTTAGGTAAAATGTTACAAGGTATCAATACTAGAAAAGTTTGAACTATATTTCATATAATTACTAAAAAAAATCCTAGGTGATGGAGAAATTTTGAGAACAGATTTGAAGTCAGCACGGAAAATACTATAAGAATCATCTATTATTTATCTTTTAACAAAATATATGTTTAATTTTGTTGACCAGTGTTACCTGACATTCGTCTAATGGTTGGAGAAAACAGTTATTAAGTAGTTACAAAAAATTTGAAAGACTTCTTTGTTAAGAAGTAAGTTTATAGAAAAAAATAATATTACAGTTTAGTTTATAAAAGAATGGGGTTTAGTCGGATATAAATAATTTCAAAACATACAGATATGGTCGTCAGTTTCTCTTCCATCAGTAGCAGTCTCTCTACTAGGGAATGAATAGCGTTCAGAACAAAATCCTGCGGAATAACTTCAAATATTTTGTAAGCTTCCACAATGAGCAACTTGCAGGGTTCGCGCTTGAACAATCAGTATTAACATTCACAGTAATACTGAGTAAGACTAATTCGCATTTCTGGTATGAATTAAAAAAACGCAAGATTAGCTAGAATTGCTGCTTATTTATTTTATTTGTCATAGCAACAATAGAGAAACAATTGAAACAAAGGTTTATGTTGCCGTCACTGCAACGAGAATGAAGCTCTTCCTCACGTTTTTGGTTCTGTCCCAAAGGGGAACTATTAAGGAATAACAGACACCACGCTTTGTTATCGACCCAACAGTACGTTTTGAAAAAAGTAATGCATAGAGCAAAGAAGTGGATAGTAAAAATAAGAGGCACTATGAACCTTGCTTCAAATATCTGGAAGAAAAATACAACATACCTGAAAATCGCTGGGAGGTGATTGAATTATTGTTTGGAGCACGTGGAACTATTTCAAAATTTTGTGTAAATTTTTTCCACAGATTTCATATCAATACATCAATTCTCCAGAACCTATCTATACAAATTTTAAATTTCTCATTGTTAAATGTAAATCACCATTTATACAGTTTTATAAATTAATAAATATATAATTCAGTTAAAGAGATGGCTGCAAAAAAAAACTTACCTATATAGAAATATTGGTTTTTGTACACAAACAAATTAATTAATCAATTAATTAATTAATTACGTGGCTGTAACCAAACGGTATCCCTTGTTGTAAGGCAGCTATCCCTTTCTGGATTTTCTCTCTCTTCCAGACTTTTTAATAACAATGTAATATAACATATTTTGAGGTTGATTTTTCTATATGTATCATCCGGATTATGTATGTACATATGTATGTGCTATGTATATAATTACGTATGTGTGTATCTGTGCATGCATATTTTAGATAAACTCAAATATAATTCAAGCACTAGGAAGTTTTTCCCGCACTACGAACCAAGGGAGTTATGTAACGCAGTACTCTTGAAGGTCGATATTTTTAGCAGATACTTCTATGTAAAACTCCTATTACTAGAAACTTATACAGAAATATGAACAGAAAAAACCTTTACGTTAGCAGTGACAGTTTTTACGTGCATTGTGGAACGATTATTGGTGCCTATAAATAATACTTCTCTTCTACATACAAGGAATTTAAGCATTTGATCTTAGCTCATTACTACGTATTATCTCCAGTGGAAGAAGAATCAATTATTCCTTGGAGAAAATCCCCTTCCCTCCCCCAGTTCACCCTTGAATTCATCGTGGAAATCGGATGACGATGGGCCTCCACATAAAACAACAGAGTTAAAGAGTTGTACATCACATTGACATTGGACAAACTTTCATTGCCCCAAGCGGAACTGATTTACATGCAAAGTTAATATTGCGTGACTTTGTCGTTGGTGAAGCCAATATGGAAGCAACGGAAAAAAGCACACATTTTAACAAAAACTAAACATCGTGTGTAAAAATAATATGACAGCATAGTCACCATAATTACCAACAGTCTAAAACTCTAATAAGTGACCAGTAATATACAGGATGTAAACGATATGAACTGCCAAAAAATATTGGTGATAGAGCATAAATTACTGAACAAAAAAGTCGTATACAATTTTTCTGCAACTTTTGTGGTGTCCCTATATAAAATGTTATCTGTGAGTTTAATGTTTTTGGAAATGATAGTAGACCGTCATTATTTAGTTCACTGCAACTGTGGTGATATCCTTGTTTACAAATAAGGATACTCTGTTGTCTTTCTATTGTGGTGGTGTTAGCGTGTGTTGGACGGAAGGTCATTGGCAATGACGTTCACATTTACTCGAACAGTAAATATTGGACTACTATAAATCCTAAAAACATAATAGTATAGGAATTAAAAAAAAAAAATAGAATAACAAAATTTCACTACACATCATGTTTAACAGACCAATATGTACAGTCTGTATAATTTTTGCAGTTTATATCGTTTACATCCCGTATAATAGTTTGTAGTAACTGACACACTTTGGTATAACACAAAGAAATAGTTCGAAATTCCGAAAACTGGAAGAAAAACCAACATAAACAACAATATTACAGCATGCCATCCAAGCTCACTACTGCACACCAAGCTGTTTAAAATCCTAGAGATATCCCATGCAACTTTCCACAGAATTTACCATTTTTTATAATCAGTATTATTTCCAATCACAACTAACTGTAACGTGACTTTGAAGTAACCGTGAGATAATGTGTTATTGGTAAGATAACATTTGGGGATCGAGCAGTTCCTACCGATTTCTTATAGTTACACTATGCATTTTTCTCTCAGACGGAAATTACATAAGTTTCTCACCCTTTACCCTGTTGGAAATGACACAGTTAAGAGTTACGACTATTTTCGTTCGAACATCAAGAGACTACATACTGTACTTATTTTATTTATTGACTGACACTGATACATATAGTAGTGCAAAAGCATTAAATACGTTAATATATTTACACCAGTGAAAGAGCTTCCCGTAAACATGCGAAGATTCCAATAAAAATCCACTTGGCTCATTTTCTGACATTATGCAAAACGGTAGGCCTTTTATATTTATTTTTATATGTTTGAATTACATCGGTGACGGTGAAGGTTCATATCTGTGATGACGCTGGTGGTTTATGTTGGTGACGGAGCTGGTTTATGTCGGTGACGAAGATGATTTATGTCGGTGACGGAGATGGTTTACGTCGGTGGCGGAGATGGTTTACGTCGGTGGCGGAGGTGGTATACGTCAGTGGCGGAGATGGTTTCTGTCGGTGACGGAGATGGTTTACGTCGGTGGCGGAGGTGGTATACGTCGGTGACGGGGATGGTTTCTGTCGGTGACGAAGATGGTTTCTGTCGGTGACGGAGATGGTTTCTGTCGGTGACGGAGATGGTTTATGTCGGTGACGGAGATGGTTTCTGTCGGTGACGGAGTTGTTTTATGTCGGTGACGGAGTTGTTTTATGTCGGTGACGGAGATGGTTTCTGTCGGTGACGGAGATGGTTTCTGTCGGTGACGGAGTTGTTTTACGTCGGTGACGGAGATGGTTTACGTCGGTGACGGAGATGGTATACGTCGGTGGCGGAGATGGTTTCTGTCGGTGACGGAGATGGTTTCTGTCGGTGACGGAGATGGTTTCTGTCGGTGACGGAGTTGGTTTATGTCGGTGACGGAGATGGTTTATGTCGGTGACGGAGATAGTTTTTGTCGGTGACGGAGATGGTTTCTGTCGGTGACGGAGTTGGTTTCTGTCGGTGACGGAGATGGTTTCTGTCGGTGACGGAGATGGTTTCTGTCGGTGACGGAGATGGTTTATTATGTCTGTGATGGAGATGATTTATGTCCTTGTCGAAGGTGGTTTATGTCGATGTCAGAAGTGGTTTATGACCGACAGAGATGATGGTGACTTATGCTAGTGAGAGTTGTGGCTTATAAAGGTGACGGTAGTGGTTTATGACTGATGATACTGGCCATTATGTCAATTTATGGCATGAGATAATGCTTTACGACGGTAATGATGACAGTTGTGATAAATGGTCACTGTAATATTGTGGTGATGAATTCACAAATTTAAATGGAATGATGAGAGGGGACACAGAGTATCCGAGAGATCTCGAACACAATTTGTATCCATAAAAAATTGACTTTAGGCAACAGAATTCGAACTCTGATCTTGGGCATTGAAAGCTGAAGTGCAGACCTTTTAACTAAGATATAATTTGTTTTATCTTTTGATAATAAAGGCTGAATAACTTCTTGGCAACAAGAACTAACATCAACCCACAAAATTTGTCATAAAACTAACACACAAATACAAAAATTTCCCTACGAGAATATGCTCATATTAATTAGATAATATTTTCGAAGTAGTTACTAACAAGAACTAAGGAATGAACGAAAAATTGCGTAGTTTATTGTGGTGAAATATCTTTACGGTTCATATGCCATAATCTTATCATAATTTGTCAGAAGTCAACATCTTCAAGGCAAGCATTGTACTTGTCTGGCTACAATATCGGCTTTGTACCATAATACAGTGTGCAGCTACACACGAAAGTTACTGATAATAAATTCATGAATCATACGCTAACATGGTATATTCAGATTATTCAGAACGCTTCGATTCCTTTCAACGTAATATCATATTAACCCAACTTCTTGTTGATTTTCCTTCCTGGATTTGTATTGCTTGTCAAGGGCAAGGAAAAAAAAAACACATGAACATGACTAAAGTTGAGACACACTGTCACTGCAGATGCAAATAATTTAGCGAAGACCTCTGAACTAGTAATGGGCACATAGCCAAGAGCAGATGTCTGGAAGACAGTCCTGTTATGTGGCAATTGGACCTTACACTTGAAAAATAAAAAAAACCCGAAGGTAAAAATACATCATGTTCAGTTTAAACTTGCCACCATTTAAACATTTTTTAGTAGGTTATTTTACGACGCTTTATCAACAGCTTAGGTTATTTAGCGTCTGAATGAGATGGTGATAATGCCGGTGAAATGAGTCCGGGGTCCAGCACCGAAAGTTACCCAGCATTTGCTCATATTGGGTTGAGGGAAAACCCCGGAAAAACCTCAACCCGATCGGGAATCGAACCAGGGCCACCTGATTTCGCGGCCAGACGCGCTAGCCGTTATTCCACAGGTGACCATTTAAACATCATAAAGCTTCAAGTGGGAAGTAACACTGCACAAAGCGAAAGAGCAACTCGATTTAATTAACGTTTATTAGCAAATCGGTACATTTAATAACTCATTAATGGCACATACACATAACCTGAAATAAATTTGTCACTTTCCTTCAACACGTCCATTGTAACGACCCAATTACACAGGCGGGCTCACAGAGTTTGGTGATCAGACATTTTAGACGCATATACATGGTCCTTGGAGTAGCCCCACAAGAAGAAATCCTATGGACTGATATCGGGTGGATGCGGTGGCCGCGAAATAGACCTATTGCTTCTGATTCAGAGACCTGGAAACGAGCTATTGAGAGATTCTCGAAGCTGCAGATGGAATATGACTAATGCTAAGAACGAAATTATTGGAAAACCGTAAACTTTAATGCTGGAAGGACAACATTTAAAACACAGAACAGCTTGTGTAGAACGGTCGTGACATGGAAAATTACTCACAAGGAAAAAGAAAATACAGATCTTAACAGAAAAACGTGTCGGTGTGACGGAAAAACTTATAAACGAAGCACTGTAATGCTTATATTGTGTATAGATATTTAACACGGTGTTCAGTTTTAATTTTGCTCGACAGGGCCAAATTATACCTACTCCATTATGTGTCTACAGGTCCGCGACGGAACGTCTAGGTCATGATACCCGGACTCGCGTTATTGAATGAGGGCTGGTTCAAATCTTTATACTCACTCACTCACTCACTCACTCACTCACTCTCTGGCTTTTAAGGAACCCGGAGGTTCATTGCCGCCCTCACATAAGCCCGCCATTGGTCCCTAGCCTGAGCAAGATTAATCCATTCTCTATCATCATATCCCGCCTCCCTCAAATCCATTTTAATATTATCTTCCCATCTACGTCTCGGCCTCCCTAAAGGTCTTTTTCGCTCCGGCCTCCCAACTAACACGCTATATGCATTTCTGGATTCGCCCATACGTGCTACATGCCCTGCCCATCTCAAACGTCTGGATTTAATGTTCCTAATTATGTCAGGTGAAGAATATAATGCGTGCAGTTCTGTGTTGTGTAACTTTCTCCTTTCTCCTGTAACTTCATCCCTCTTAGCCCCAAATATTTTCCTAAGAACCTTATTCTCAAAAACCCTCAATCTCTGTTCCTCTCTTAAGGTGAGAGTCCAAGTTTCACAGCCATACAGAACAACCGGTAATATAACTGTTTTATAAATTCTAACTTTCAGATATCGTGACATGGAAAATTACTCACAAGGAAAAAGAAAATACAGATCTTAACAGAAAAACGTGTCGGTAAGGCGGAAAAACTGTTAAATGAGACATTGTAATGCTTATATTGTGTATAGATATTCTACACGGTGTTCAGTTTTAATTTTGCTCTCAGGGTACATTTATACCACTCCACTTATGTGTCTACAGTTCCGCGACGGAAGGCGGCAAATCTTTATGGGGGAATAAATTTTTTCCATGAAATTTCGACCATGTATGGAATCGGTGCCCACCCAATATCGTGATGAATTTGGGGAGCTACGATAGGGAACAAAATCCGGTTCCGCGATCCAGTTATGAGGGCGGGAGAGATTTCATCGTGCTAAACACACGTTATACCACCGTACCGAATGGACGATCGTTCACCTCTGCTGAGGCATCTGGACGTGAGGCCAGAAGTCTGTTGGTAGGCCTCGACCATCTATGGACTGTCGCCCACAGGTTTCTTACTATTACTTTATTATGTTTATTGAAGTACCTATAATATACTTCTGAGTTTGTTCGTAATTTAACGTCCCTAGTAGCAGAAGATAAGATAATGAAAATGATAATGAGACAGCCGTAGAATGAGTGATACAGAAAGTTTCTGAGAAACATTGAATGACACACGCTTCCGAATAAGTAAAGATATGAAAGCATCTGTAAAAAACTGAGCATTTTAAAATAAAAAGGTAAAATAACAGAATGCAGAACCAAACGGAGAGAAGAATGACTCATAGTCGTAATTCGAAATTATGAGTAATTTATAAGGTGTATCAAAACATATGGGAAGAATCTGGGGAATTGATAGAGGATCTGAAAACAAGCAAGAAAATTCATATAATCATATAGTCAATTTCGCTTAGTTTGTAGTTACAGTCATTGTTTTTGGTGTTGGTCATACCTGCACAAACAGAGCTCAACGAGCGCGCGCGCTCTTTCGGAGCGGGAGAGCTGTGTTTACCGCTCGCCGAAACGGAGAGGAAGATACGTCAGAATGACATAGACTTGCTATAGGTAGAGGAGAGGGAAACGACCACTCAGTTATCTAGTGGAGTGCAGTGTGTAGGCCTATTCTCAGTAACTGTTTCACGTTGCTTACCTACTGCTACAATACAGTATGGTAGAATCTAAAAGACGGAACATAACATTTAACATTTAACGATTTACAGCTCGGACTTATTGATCTTCAATGTGGCCTAAGGGCTAAAGATCGTTTGAATAATACTATTAGTCTGGTTGAGTTTTACAAGACTAAACATTAGCAATAATATCCACGACTACACAGACTGGCTGTGAAAATGATTGCTATGTTTGGCTCAACATTTATATTTGTGAGCAACTGTTTTCTATAACCAACTTTAATAAAGGCAGACATCGAACATCTGTGCCTGATGTTTCATTACGATCAGAAGGCTACTGTTCCTTTCAGCTGCCAACAGCATAAAACCCTGTTTTGATATACTGATAAATAAAAATATAACAAAATGATATTGTACATTTAAGCAGCTATAGAATTTCTATTATTTCTGTAAAATAAATATTTCTTTATTAATTAATAATAGTCCAAGATAGTTTTGCAAACACTGAACGGGAATTCATTTCATAAACACTCTTACTAGTACTGTATTTCCTTTTGTGTATATTTTGTACGAGATCCACCCCTTCTTCCAGTCCACCCTTATACAGAGCGCAGCTAATATCTGCATTCCGCTCATGAGCTGTGAACCGGTTCGGAGAGTGCAAATCTTGTGCAGACCTGGTGTTGGTGATGGTGATGTTGGTCGCGCAGATCATGGTGATGATAAAGATGATAGTGGTGGTGGTGATGACGATGATGGTGATGATTATCGTATAGATATATTTCGGAGATGAAAAAATATCTGAACAAGGAACATTAATTTTTATATGAAACATGTCTGGGAAAATGTTTTGGAAGATTTCATGTGAACTAACTTGGAGCAGAGAATGAAAAAGATTAGGATTTTCGTTGGTAAGCAGTGATTATTTTGGGCGGCACAGCTGCTGTGACTATTTCTGTCTTTTGAAGTGACTAGTTAAGCAAAAATGTTTCAAAGATACTCGGACAGGCGGTCGTCATTCTTAGGTCGTTATTAATTATGAAAATAAACTTTCATGTTTATGAGCAACAACGTTTAAAAGAAATGCACCATAACTCACACCAGTAGCGGCCGGTGATCAAAATCCTCGGTGAGGCCAGATGCAACTAGTTTAAGTGCCTCCGATAGGAAATGTTTGTTTATGATATTATTATTGTTATTATATTATTAATATCATTATTACTGTATTATTATTATTAATATTATTAGTCTATTCTTATTACTATCAATTAAAAATAATAATTTCACTCACCAAATAAGCTGTTATGTTCTGAGTTTCAGTGACTGTTTCAGTGTGATGAAGCATCCCATATTATGTGCTGAAATTCCCCTTTCTTTCTTTTCTTTTTAATTTTTTCCTTTGACAGGAACAAGCAAAAGCCAAGAGAAGTTTATTTTGCCTCACATTACCACATAACCATTTATGTTGTCCATACCAGGATTCATTAGAAACTCGCGTTTTAAGATTATCTGCCAGAAAAATTATCAGCGATGTCGTAGGTATTTCGATAGTCTCTCTCTTTATTTAAAACTTCCTTTCTTTTAGTATTATTTCTTCTCGAAAAAGGACACTCTAACAATGAATTAACTGCACCAGCATTATTTCTCTCATTTGTTTCTGTTTATATTTTCCCAAAATACATAACAACATTGGCCCAGATTCACGAAGTACAATAGTAGAACAACCTCGCTTATGTCATAAACTGAGACATAAGGGGAGAGAATCTCGAGTGGGTTTCTGCCTGCCAAAGAGCTGGAATTTTGTTATTTATGGCCTAGTTAGGAAGAAAGTCACCACTGCTATTCCCACCCCACTCTACCCTTGAGGCCGGCCCATGGATGGGAGGAGTGAAACCTGACCAGGCCAGCCGAATTGTGCCTCAGCTACAACGTTTTAAGCGCAAACTCAAAGCCCGCGAAAGGACATGAAATGCATTAAGCCAGGCCCGGCACGAACGATTCTGGCCTCAGGAACAAATTTTACTGCAAAACAGGTCTATATACATCACAAGCCAGACCCGGCACGAGCGATCCCAGCCTCAGGAACAAATTTTACTGCAAAACAGGTCTATATACATCGAAGTTTTCAAATGCTTCTACAGCGATATATGCTTCATTCAAATAACTAATACATTATATAAAACCACAAAATTTGATTTCAGTTAAGCCAAGTGACTGAGGCCCGGCCTCACTTGTCTCAGTCAATCAGCCGCCACTGACTCACACTATACTTGAATGCAAATGTAAAATAATTCTGGAAATTTATACACGATATGAGTGAGTTAAACATAAAATGTATTAAATTTAATAAAGCAGGCACTTGTACAGACATTCAACAACGATAACAAACAACATCAAGAACAAAACCATGCATGCCTTATCACCTGGTGCCTCCTCCATTGTTACAGACTGGAAGCTAGAAACAGAAACAACATACAATCACTATGCGACCACCTCCTATTTTTCTATTCAATCTGAAGCAACATTCGCCTACATAAAAGAAGCCGGCTACTCACTTGCTCCATCAGAGAAGTCCCCACCATTCAGTGAAACTACAGGGTCTGCAGGAATCGGCAAGTCATCGTAGTCAGAGTCTGGAGAGGTGGGCTCAGCTCCTTCATCTACCATTCCTGAGAAGTGTTGATGCTACGACCTGGACAACGAAACAGACAACTATCAAGCTATGCAGAGCTTACAGAAATGTACTAACAAAGAGTAAGGTGTAGACAGCAGCAAGGAGGTTTTAAGAAAACTAAAATTCCAAAGAATAAATACTGTAGAGCAGCCTCCTCATACCAAGAAAGCGGTGACATGTTTCTTTGAAAAACGTAAACAATAAAGACTACAAAAGAGTGATAAGGCAGTGAAAGACGGAAAAGAAGTCATAAGAAGAAATGAACGAAGAAAAATACGAGGAGGAGGAAGAGGAATTGAAGAAGAGGGAGAAAATGAGGAAGATGAACAAAAGAAAAGACAAAAAGGAAAAAGGGGAAAGAGGAAGAAAAGGAAAAAGACAAGAAAAGGGGAAAGAGGAAAAGGGAGAAAGGAAGGAATGGAGAAAAAAAGATAAAGAGGAAGAAAAGGAGAAGGGGGGTGAAATAGAGAAAAGGAAGAAATGGAGAAAGAAGAAGATAGGGAGAAAAAGGGGAAGAGAAAGAAAGGGAGAAAGGAACAAAGAGGGAGAAAGGAACAAAGAGGAAGAAAGAGAAGAGGAAGAAAGAGAAAAGAGGAAGAGAAAAAGAGGAAGAGAAAAAGGGGAAGGAAGAGAAAAAGGGGAAGAAAGAGAAAAAGAGGAAGAGAAAAGGGGGAAGAAAGAGAAAAAGAGGAGGAAAGAGAAAAGAGGAAGAGAAAAGGGGGAGGAAGAGAAAAAGGCGAAGAAAGAGAAAAAAATAGAAAAAGAGAAAGAAAGAGAAAAAGAGGAAGAAAGAGAAAAGAGGAAGAGAAAAGGGGAAGAAAGAGAAAAAGGGGAAGAAAGAGAAAAAGGGAAAGAAAGAGAAAAAGAGGAAGAGAAAAGGGGAAGAGAAAAAGAGGAAGAAAGGGAAAAGAGAAAAGTGAGAAAGAGGAAAAAGGAAGGGAGAAAGAGGAAAAGGAAGGGACAAAGAGGAAAAGGAATAAAGGGAGGAAGAGGAAAAAGGAAGGGAGAAAGAGAAAAAGAAAGAAAGGAAGAAAGAGGAAGAAAATTGAAGAGAAAAAAGAAGAGGAAGAGAAGTGAAGAAAGGAGGAAGGAAAAGGAAGAAAACAGAAGGGAAAGAGAAGGGGAAAAGGCGAAAGAAGGGAAGAAAGAGGAAGAAAGGGAGAAAAAGAACGGAAGAATGAGGAAGAAAATGGAAGAAGAGGCAGGGACGTGAAGAAAGACGGAAGGCAGAGGAAGGAAAGAGAAGGGGAAAAGACGAATGAAAGGGAGAAAGTGAAAGAAAAGGAGAAAGAGGAAGAAATGGAAGAAGAATAAAAGAGAAGAAAAATAGGCGAAAGAAAGGAAGAGGCAGACAAGCAGGAAAGGTATCTGATGATATAATCATATTAACAAATGGCTAAGCGTGAAAATAATAAAATAAAATTAGTACACGACGAATTATATTTTATAATATTAATGTCCGAACTTATTCTAAATAAATAAATAAATAACGTAAATAGTTTTTTTCCACACTTCCAGAAAAACTAACGGTTAGATATAAAATATGTAGGCTAGTCCATTAACAGTACATTACTAAAGCATACCTTCATAAAATAATATTTCATTATCGTACCGCTTTCAACCAAGATTCGCGCTGGTTGGTGTGCGTTCCCTGCTCGAGGCTAACTGAACACACGACGCTACGTGGAAACGAATAAATTGTCTCAGCGGCCACGGAAGATAGCACAATGTACGTATTACGAACTCCAGTGCAAGAATATTAAACCGCTATGAAATCGAAATATTTTGAAAGTCGTTTTCCTCAACGAACGCAACACAATTGTCTTCTACGTCACTTCCTTCAGAAGCACATCTGACGTACTGCAACAGTCATTTTGTGACAAGAGTCCCGAAACTTCAGTAACTTTGTTCTCCACACGTTACGCAAAAGTTCGTTGTCATCAGCTTGGTAGCAACTACGTCATTTGCTTTACTAATACTCGCGTAAGAACGGATTTATAAGTACTAGTACGAATGAATTTACAGTTGATTGCCTAACCTAACCCATCACTGTGTACCGGTAGTGCTACTTTGTAACCTTATCCTTATCGTACAGACAGGTCGTTATCCGAATAACTAGTCAGGGGATGAGTAAACTTTGGCACGGTGAAAACTTAGGCAAATACAGTGTGAAAACAAAGTCTTCCCCTGATTATGAAGAACTGAATAGCCGCCCAGAACAAGTTTGTAACTAGAGATGAACAACGATCGAGAAAGCAAGACTAACAGCGCCCCCAAAGCCGAAAACCCGCACGACAATGTTGTATACGTCGCGTTGTTGACGTAAAGACTGCTTGTGAGTTTCGAGACGTCGAGATTGATCATTCCCGAAGTCCCGAACATCAAGCAGCCTTAAATCGCCACCTGACTAAACTTTCATCTACTTTTGCAACTGTTATATGTATAAACAATCAAGTAGCCTATTTGAAACATCATCTCTACCTTTCAGTGTATAATAATCCGTTCCCCAGTCTTCATTTAATTACTAGACCCTTATTAAAAGTCTAGGAATTTTCTTTTCATATGTTTGAGATCAAGTGTGCAATCTCAAGTAAAAAGATATTAACGTTATGTTTTATGTTTCTTAGATATGCAAATTTATTTGAGAATTGTTTTTTTTTCCATTTATATAATCATAGGTGATATATAATAGAGTCAACACCTGTGGAGTAACGGTCAGCGTGTCTGGCCGCGAAACCAGGTGGCCCGGGTTCGATTCCCGGTCGGGGAAAGTTACCTGGTTGAGGTTTTTTCCGGGGTTTTCCCTCAACCCAATATGAACAAATGCTGGATAACTTCCGGTGTTGGACCCCGGACTCATTTCACCGGCATTATCACCTTCATCTTATTCAGACGCTAAATAACCTTAGATGTTGATAAAGCGTCGTAAAATAACCTACTAAAATTATATATATATATATATATATATATATATATATATATATATAATAGAACCAGAACATTTTGATAACTTAAGATACTGTTTTGTTTTGTCTTTTTGTCTCATTTAAACATTTATAATGTTATTTATTTCAATGATGTATGTTATTCCAAGTTACGAAATCTTTCCACGCCGACCAAATGCTATTTCGAGAATGATGATCGAGACTCGAAGCGCACGAGAGTTACGAGACGAGACTCGAAAGACAAATGCAACGAACACAGCGAGCGAGAGCGACAGTTAGTTTTGTTCATCTCTAGTAAACAGTCTGCTATGTTATGGCCCATAGAAGGAGTTCGTATTCTAAAAACAAGGTTGTAGAATGGTGAATTAAAAAAAGTTTTCTAAATAATTTTTGAAGAATATTTAATTTGTTTTGAGTCATCCAAGTTTTTATGTCTTGTTTCGGTATTTTTTGGGCATAAGCACATGCATATTTCCACAGTTTTCAGATCACAAAAATTCGAACTCTATTGATCACCAAGCTGTCGATTAGCAGCTAAAAACTGAAACAGGTTTTTCTCGAAGAGTGTTTTGATATTTGTCCTAACACCGACATAAATAATTGTATAAGTTCTTTTTGTTGTAAAGAAAGAAAGCTTTAAGCATGTCACGTTTGAAGCAGTGTACTGGTGTACCAACGACATTCAAATCTATTACATAAAACTTGCTGCAGAGTATTAAAAACACTGAGTGTATTACAACATTCAAACCTATCATTCAATAATAAATTATTCTTGGATGACACTGCAAAACATTTTGCTACAAACATTCAAACAAATTATTATTATTATTATTATTATTATTATTATTATTATTATTTCATTTCCTCTCAGTGGTTCATGATAGACGTTTGGAGTTCCAGTTTTCTTAGTATGACGTCTCATCTGTTTGAATTTACTTTATGTAATAGCTTAGAAATTGATTTATATTCAAATTAAGTTTATAATAGGTATTTCAGAGGAATTCCATTCCTAAAATAGTAGTATTGTAGAAAAGGGCCCGATTCTGTTACTTTACATTATAATTAAACCTTTTTGAAGCAATCACAGAAAGAATAAAATTATATCATACCTACTTAGAAGTGGTTTAAATATAACGGATGTACCACATATCAGCTAGAACCTCAATCAGAGGTAATAAATAAATGAATGTATGGATTTTATTGTTATGATGGCTTTAAATACTGGGTGTTCATTTCAAAGTGTGTCATGACGTCACTGTTGTTGGGTCACCGATTTGAAGCGAGTTTCAACTTATATGTTAGAGAAGTTGCCTATTATTTAAGGCGTTCTTCAATCTGAACTTGAGAACGTGTATGGTATAACTTGAACGTCGTAGCAACAGATGGCGGTCTGTACAGTCTGTGTGCTACCATAACCTCTTTCGAACTGTGTTTTGCGCCGGCAAGTCGTACGCAGGGTATTTGTTATCATCAGTTGCGTACGGTAACATTCCACAACACAAATCAAATGCTCCGTGTCCATGTTCACCGTCGAAGTTAATGTCAACAAATACGTAAGTAATCGTCTTAACCCTCTCCCCATATCCCGACAGTACGTATTTCCAAACAGTTCACATTCCTGCCACTACCGGCGTTACCGTACGTATCGGTACATACTCTTCAGAATGAACGCCGTACTTGATAGCCAACTTCTCTGCCTCTTAGATTATACACCTGAGCTGCGGAAGTGTAGGAAGATTGAATTCTCTAGGCTCATCAGCTAGCCACATGACGGCATACAGCGAGCCAAGACACATTTTGAACTGAACATCCAGTATATGAGGTTAAAAATCAACATTGTGTTAGTATTTGACACTGAGTTTTTGTTTCCCTTGTGAAATTTTAAAATTACGAGTTGGGCCCTTCTTTGAATAAACGTTTCAAATCATATGTCCTACCTTTTGTGATTACATATAAAAATTCCTTTTGTATGCAATTCCGAAGACAAAAATTTATTTAGTTATTCGTGCTCCCTGTAAATTAATTCGTGTGTGTCTTGAAATGTAGTTCAAGAAAATACACTATGGGCAGAAATACCATTTGCTACAAGATAAAAATATGAATTATTGTAAAATGCATGTGTGACCTCTATTTAAGGGATTTTTTTCCATGTAAAGTTATGTAACTGCCTTGTCATTTATGACAAGACTATAAATATTAACTTATATTCATAATTAATTCTAAAAATAAGGACACGAAGGCACCGGCATAACTCAGGCGCGGAAGCGCGTTTGCCTGCTGATTTGGAGTTGCGCTCGGGCGTAGGTTCGATTTCCTCTTGGGCTGATTATCTAGTTGTTTTTTTTCCGAGGTTTTCCCCAACCGTAAAGCGAATGTCAGGTAATCTAAGGCGAATTCTGGATCTCATTTCGCCAAATACCATCTCATTATCAATTCCATCGACGCTAAATAACTCAATAGTTGACACAGCGACGTTAAATAACCAAGTAAAAAAAATTGTCAAAATGTACCAAGTCCCACAGTCTCCTCTACTCTTTAAACTGTCTACAGTTGCTATATTTTGAAATTCTCAAATCTTTGTAATGTACAGTAAAGGTAAAAAAGGTAAAGGTATCCCCGTAACATGCCATGAAGGCACTTGGGGGGCATGGAGGTAGAGCCCCATGCTTTCCATGACCTCGGCACTAGAATGAGGTGGTGTGGTCGGCACCACGCTCTGGCCGCCTTCTACCCCGGGGAAAGACCCGGTACTCAATTTTATAGAAGGCTGAGTGAACCTCGGGGCCGTTCTGAAAGTTTGGCAACGAGAAAAAAATCCTGTCGCCATCTGGGATCGAACCCCGGACCTTCCAGTCCGTAGCCAGCTGCTCTACCAACTGAGCTACCCGGCCGCCTTGTAATGTACAGTAGTGGCAAAAAAAACCAGATCGACCCTTGTAGCTGATTTCAGAGCCTTGTTCACTCCAGAGCACGATAGACTGCTAACTAAGACTTTCGTGGTTCGAATCTTGCCTGGGAAGTAAACTTTTTTTGTTCCTTATTCAAATTTATTCCCAATACGTATCGATTGCAGCGATATTTTACTACTTATTATTCCCAGAACATGAATCTTACCAGCAATCGAAAAGTATTGGGAATAAATTTGAATATTCCCAGAACATGAATTTTACCAGCAATCGAAAAGTATTGGGAATAAATTTGAATAAGGAACAAAGAAAAGTTTCCTTCACAGGCAGGATTCGAACCACGAAAGTCTTAGTTACCAATCTCTGGTGCTCTGGAGTGAACAAGGCTCTGAAATCAGCTACAAGGGTCGGTCCGGTTTTTTTGGCACTACTGTACAAATTGTCTAACTTAAGCAGTCCATTTTTGTTTAAGCAGGCCAAATTTCAGTCGAGACATATGGGAGGTATTTAATGGTTTCGCAGGCGGAATTAGAGTGGATATATTGAATAACATCTACTGACATCGTCACGTGAATGTTACGAATTTTAGTCGCCGTGTGATATTTTTATACTAAACATATGTACTCAATCTGTTAGGCCAATTATTTATTTTCTTTCGGCTTTCCAATGTTTCTTCTAATCTCTTTATCACTGGACAGTGTTTTATCGGGTCACTTAAGTTCCGATAATATTATCATGTCTTAATACACAAGTTATCTCCAGTCTTTCAAGCTAATTTGTTTTGTTTAACTGGGGATAAGCAACGAACATAATATTAAGGCACCTTTAAATAACATACAGCGCAATTTTAACACAATTCATTTATTTACTTAAAGTAGTGCTGTTGATTAATCAAAATATTTAATCGATTAACTATTTGAATTTAATCGATTAATCGAGTTTTGATAGTTTAAAAAATGTTTTAATCCTACTATAATACACAATTATTGTTAAATTTGTGCTCGGTGATAAGCATAAGTATTACATTAATATTGTATATCTGTATATATTGTATCCTTATATTACAAAACAACTATTTTAATTACTTACTAACATTTCATTATGAGGCTTATAATTTGTGTCAATTTCTCTGTGAATTTATGAGACAAACATAAATAACAAAAAGTATGAACACTCACCTAGTTAGTACTGCTTCATCCATGATTTTAAACATGTGAGTGCATTCACATGCTCCGAATTAAGTGTCGCTCTACGTTTAGTAACAATGTTTCCTGCATCACTAAACACGAAAAAACTTTTTCTCTGTCAAGCACTTCTCCACGATCATTCAATTTAAATCCAAACGTTTCACCGAGTTTACGTCTCAAATTCTCATATGACATAATGGAGTTTACACTTTTCACAGACCACAGAAAACTGATTTTTTTTTCTTCTTTATCAAACTAAACACACAACCTTCATATGCAAACTCGGTACAGAAACTGCAACTGCAAAACTACAGCGGTCGAAACAGAAGACTGGCCCCTATTGTAATCGAATTACCAGATTTAGAAAGAGAAGAAGGTAAGTTACTCTCTCACTTGCACACAGTATACATATGGTTATTTTAAAAGGGATGAGGGGGACGAATCCCAGAAAAGTATGTATTTCATATGCTAGGAAGATGAGCTGACAACAAGGTGGAAGTTTTCTTGGAAAACCATAAAACTTAATAAGGGTTTCGCATTGTGTTTCAACTTTCAATAGAGGTAGACTATGTCACTATCCTCATATTTCCATCTCGTTCTGAAGTGTTTGTGCAAAGATTTTCCCTACTCTAACTGGTTTACAGTTAGAAAATAACAGTACTCTTGTGCTTTTAAGTAAGCAATTTCCGAGAAAGAAATATTGTCGGAATTTTTAGTACGAGTTTGTATTAACAAAATAATAATTAATATAAACTACAACAGATTAATTTTAATCGACTCGATTATTCGATTAAATATTTTTGATCGATTAATCTTACAACAGAAATTGATCGATTAATCGATTAAATCCTACAACACTAATTTAAAGATATTTTGAATATGTAACACTACCATGAGAATGTCACAAGCTAGGTAGACTAAGAAAGAGGTTGGATTTAGACTGTGACAGACCATAATACGGTCTATCGAAGGTACCCGAGATCGACAACCCGCACGGACTTGGATCATGTCGAAGTATTCTGCTTGCCGGAACATCTTATAGTCAATTCTTCTGTCGCTTTCACTTTTGCAGTCACAAGTTTCAGAGATTCGAACTGTGAATGATCTTCCCGCTATATGGAAGGTAGGTCAGTATTCTTTCCCTACAGTCCTATATTTCAGTATCAATTTTAACTACAGCTTTGGCCCCCAAGATCAGACACTAGTAGCGCGTTTGCCTGGAGATCCGGATTTGCACTCGGGCGCGGGTTCGATTGTCGCTTGGGCTGATTACTTGGTTGGATTTTTCCGAGGTTTTCCCCAACCGTAAGGCGAATGTCAGATAGTCGATGGCGAATCCTCGGCTTTATCTCGCAAAATACTATCTCGCTATCACCAATTTCATCGACGCAAAATAACCTAGTAGTTGATACGGCTTCGTTACATAACCAGGTTAAAAAAACTATTACAAGCTTATTCTTATTGATGGCACTAAACACTTTAAATAATAGTTTGAAAATATATTATATAATTCTGCAATGCTTGGGAAAAGTGGCATAAGTCAGTTTCCACAAACATTTTTTATTAGTTTATTGACAACTTATGGAACATCTGCTCGCTAGGGAAAAAGAGACATAAGTTATTTCTCCCATTACAATAATTCATGCAGAAGAAAATCAAATCCACATAAACCAATGTGAAGACAGTTTTTTTTTCATTCTCCTGTAAAATTAATATTTTTGACTTGTGCCACTTTTCCCGAGCACTACAGAAAATGCATTGATAAACCATTCAACGGGAACTCACCTGAGACTGAAGTAAGTTTCGTAGATTTGTTTTCAAACAAGAAATAAATGAAGTTCGAACATGACAAAGAAATATGTTGTATTTTCGGGGCAAAAGCATTGAAGTCCACCATTAAACAAATTTCTATGGACGTAAGACAACTAACAAGAATCTTGGTAACGACAGTAAAAAAAAAAAACATTAATTTCCTAATTATCGTGTAAAAACCAGTGTAAAATTAACGCACATTCAATTTTTGTGGAAAGTTTTTTTGTTATCTCCTGTAAAATTTTCGTTTCTGAACTTGACCGGTTTTTGCACCGAGGTCTTCAATTTCCGTAGGTGTCTACGCCTGAATCTTCAGATAAGGCAGAATGAAAATTGAGTTTTAGTGAAAAAGTAACTCATGGCAACTTACGTGTTACTAATAGTTCATTTACAGTTTCGTAATTTTACTTATTTACAACCGTTATGGCACGCAAAACGTCTTTCATAAGAAAATTACGATATTCGGAACAAATGAACTTTCATTTACCTTTGCGAATTTTAAGAAGTATAATACTGTATATTGAGTTATTTAATATTAATCTTTGAAAGGCCATTGAACGCAAACTAAGAGTTCTGTATAAACTTTTGCATTGCCGACTTTTATATTCATATATTTCTAAAATATATTTCGGTATAACATTTTTATGGCGCTGAGTTTGTACTCACCAGGAGCGCCGGCAGCACAGACGATATCTTGTCGACAAGTGACACTCCACTGATCGCCTCGCCTTCCTCAGATAACTTCGTATCTGGAGGACTGACGCAAAGTTTACGCGGTGGATTCATGACTTAAGATTTCAACGCTGTATCACGCACGCATCTTTTAAATCTGTGAAATTCCCCGAAAAAATAATTCCTCTGATAAATACAAACAAATTTATTTTTCAATCTATTGACGTTGAAGGAACAACCTACACGGTGAAAAGGTTGTATTTCCTCTATCACTTTCTTTTCCGTATGTATTGCAATTCAAAGGAAACTAGTGTTACGAACATAACACATATACTTTAGCTTCATATATTTTACGCTTTTCACAACAACTCAATAATTTATTCGTGTTGCAAATGATGTCATCGTTTCCAGTTTCTTTCTTGAAGTATTACTCGAAAGACATACGCAAAAAAAAATGAGGTTTCAGCCTTGTTCCAATGTAGAGTTAGCCGTGGCGAGAACGTGACTCGCGAGACATTGTGGCTCGCAGTGATAGCTGTGCATTTCGCTTGCTTCTAACCTTCCCCAAATCCCCACGCTCTCACTCACTGGAGTCAAACTCCGTTCCATTTGTATTTGTCTCTGACCTGCGAGTGGCATATGTCTTCTCGAAACCATGTACGAAAGTTCCAAGTAGGATGGGAGGACGCATTTTTTTCTGTCAATGTCATGAGAATATTAAATATATGATTTGTTCACAAGTATTACGAGGAAAACGGTTGTATAACTTAAAACGGCACTATACTACATGTTACTGATGAAACATTAAAAGGTTGTGTTATTGTTATCATCATCATCATCATCATCATCATCATCATCATCTCTGTACGTCGACCCTTTTTCAGCAGATGTACGAATAATGCGGTTAGCTCTTCAATTTGAACTCACTGATTTACTATGTGATGTTAAATGAAAGCTAGATGTAAGGACTTGACAAATGTTGAACTTTCAAATCTTTGCCAAAAAAATAAATATCCGAAGCTTTGTTCTTTCGCTTGCTCTGTTGAAGCCAAGTTCGCTACAACTTACGTTTGTGAAAAATTATTTTCAACAATTAAAATAGTAAAAACCAAATTTAGATCACGACTGACAGACAAATACCTTCGTGATCAACTAAATGACATAATTCCTGATTTTGAAACTTTGTCGCAGAGACATTCTGAAGACTGTTAATTTTAGGTTGTGATATTGTTCATTTATTGTTCATTTCTTTCTTCGTTACACGGACTAAACGTTAGTTTGTAGCCTTGTACTGTATAAAATTACATTTAAGTGCTTGAGGTAAGGAAAATGAAAATCCGTTAATAAGTTGCTTCACTTCCCCTTCGGGTGTTCGCCTCCCTCCATAGGTGCTATGCACGTTGCAGGTTACAGTGGCTCGGCGCACGATTACATTTTCGCCACGGCTGGCGTAGAGTATTACAGAAATTTAGGTATTTAGATTTAGGCTTATTATACATGTAGTTTAAATTCCGTCAATATCTATTTTATTACAAAATATTTACAGTAGAGATTTAGGGTTATTTCATACTACTTAAAAGTATATTAATATCTATTTTATTATAAAATAATTATGAAAAGCTTAATAATAATTATGATTTTATAGTGAGCTACATATCAAAGTCAAGACAACTATAATTGAATCGATTATTTCGAAAACGTAACATGTGACATTTTCGCGCAAGTTACTTTTTTAACCAGAGTGTTCTTTACTCTTTCCTGTAACATATCGTTGTTAAAAATCACAAAAAAAGTCACATATTTAATCTATAGAAATGGACAAGAAATGGACTTTTAGTTTGGTTAATAATAAATGCTACTGAAGTAGTTCGTGCAGAACAGTATATTTTACGTTTTCCAAATAACCGATTCAATTATTAAAGAGAACAGATAATATCTATTTAGATTTAGACTTAGGCCTATATTATACTTAAAATTATGTCAATATATACTTTATGCTCGACCATGCCGAAATGTAGTAATTATACACCTGGTAGCAGTCCTTTAATGCATGTCATTAAAGTACATCTACTCATTAAAGTTCAAGTGTTCAGCCAATGACAAGTCAGCTTTGTACCGTTATATCGATTATTCTCGGATATGCAATCGAAAGACAATTAGCGAAAAGTCACGGAGGCTGGAAATCCAATACTGACGCAGAAGGTTATGTTCTGTTACTATAATAATTAGCGTTAATTGTAAATAATATTCAAATAAATTCAATTTGTCATCTCGTTTTTCAATTCTAAATCAATTTCCAGGTTATATCTGAGTAATCTTCATCCTATTCTCTGCCAAGGTCAATGACATTCGGCCTCGGAAAAAATCAATACTTTCGCGTCTGCGCACATCTCACAATTCAGGTCAGTTCGCACATAACCATAAGAAGACCTAATTTTAAATAATTTCAAGTTAGAAATATGGTCGAGCATAAAAAGTCGTATGAAACTTGTCTATAATGGTAATTAAGACGCTCGTATGAAAATTATGAAACTCGCTTGCGCTCGTTTCATAAACAATCATACTTACGTCTTAATTACTATCATTATAGGCTCGTTGCATAATGTACTATTATTACAGCATACTTATAATAAAACTTAATAATATAAAATGATTTTACAGTTAACTACATGTATGAAAGCAACCACAATAAGAAATAGGAGCTAAGACAGTGTTATGATCGTTGGCAAAGAGTATATTCTGTCTTTGCTGCTACCACCTACAGGCAAATTACTTGAGAAAGGCGTCAAATCAGATAATTTCAAAATATCAGGCATAGGCCTACAAGTTAGGAAAAGGGTGACATTTCTTGATTTTTTAAAAATCCACCCGGACCCCGGACGAAGGCCTAAAAAGGAGGACATGTTCTGACAAAAGAGGACGTCTGGTCATGCTAGGCAAGGGACATTTTTATGGAATAGGTGTCCACTTAGACTTTGCACGTTAAAAAGTCGTAAAGAAACAATAAGAAATACACCTGCACACCACAAAGTACTTCTCTCCAAATTGTTTCCAAATGTGGCATTTTATGCGACTCACTTTGTCAAGCAACTACGCACATGTAACAAGGTGTATGTTGGAAGATGTTTCCACAACACGTTTCTCAGGTCGTATTGCGAAAATACGAAAGTAAGACGTCAAAACTCATTACTCAGAACTGTTCCAGCCATCAAACTTTACCTTCGCTGATAAGGCCATGACGCTTATCACGTAAAATGTTTATGTAACTGCATTGTCATCTGCTGCGACATGAAGCAAATGATGTGTAGGGATTATGGTAGAACATTATCTCTGGCTATGCCGTAAGAGGGATAAAAAAAAACACGTATTGCACACTGAACACGCGTGTCCCGTGGAAATATACTTCAACTTCAGTCAATTGGCAGACCTCAAATAGATGACGGGATTAAGAGATGAATTTTCCCTATAGACATTTCAAAAAGTATTCAATGTTTCCTCACTTGGTTCCTTCAGGCGAACATTTAATGACAGATAAGAAAATGAAGTGACAGAGTACTGCAGAAATTTAAATTTGTGACTTTATGCCCTGACACTCGAAACAAGAAAGTTTGCATGCTAGTACATGTTCGAAACAATATTTCTAAAGATTCAACAAGACATAGTAGACAGCTGTCGTCCATTCGGCTACATCGTTTATGGCATGACACAAGGTCGAATAATGGGATTCAATAACACCGGAGTCAAACAATTTTTTTGATAATTCGACCCAAGTAATAATGTCCATAGTGACATTCGTATTTTGTTGTTTATAAATGAAGAGTCCACTGCAAGAATGATGGATGTCATTTGGAATACATTTTGCAGTAGAAGCAATTGAAAGTTTGAAATGCTTAGCGCTCCGATCATTACTGGACAATGACTATTAGTGTTAATGCCATATAACTCTCTATGTATTGTACATTCTATACAGTATTGGTCTTACTAATAAAAACCCTATATACAGATGTTTAACTGTCTTATACTTATACAATGAGTAGCTCGTTTATAAGTCGTGTGTAAATTCCTTACTAATAATCACTACATACGTCGTGTATAACAGTATAACTGTTACACAGCTACGTCATAGTTTCGTCATTACTTCGTTACGAAAGGTAATAGAATATCTGAGGTTCTCTATTGCATCCGGTAGGGCGCTCTAGTGTGGCGTGTTAAATATCGATAGTACAACTGGCTCTAATCGATTATCACACTACATTTTGGTCAAAGAGTACAAGCTACAGCAATATTATTCTAATAATTCTATGATCTTTGGTTTGTTCTTCTGTGGTTACAAGGTAACCATCATCATAAAATGACAGTCGATACGAACAGCTGTTAGAGGGGCGGCCATTTTTTCGCTATATACAACGCTTAAACAAGGGGTTTCGTGTATATAACTACTGCAAAGCAATTCCCATTGTATAGTTACAGCCTGTTTATACGTTCATAGCTTATTCACGGTTTATTGGTAACGTTTTCTGTCTCAACTCTGCATAAGTCTCGTATAAAAACTATACACTGTTTATTAGTAAGACTGTATGTCTTAAGCTATGCATTGACAGTCTTGGTCCATTTTCGACAAGAAAGTGACATCCATCATTCTTGCAGTGGACTCTTCAAATATTTATTTTCCATACTTTAGCAATTTTGCAAGTTTATGTATTACAAATGTATGTATGTATCTATTTATTTACACTGCAAGTGGGCAAGCACCCTGTGGCAGTGGTATATACAATATAAACAATACACAATAAAATGATAAGCAATACACAATAAAATTTACAATACACAATACAATTTTATAATACATACACAATTTTATACACAATACAATAAGAATACACAATACAATTTAACACAATAATAATAAAACATAAATAAAATACCTAATTTTACAATACAACCTACATAATTATGTATAGGCCCTACATAAGTTTCAATGGTCTTTCACTTTACTCTCATCTCACTGTAGTGGCACTATGACGCATTTCACTGACACTTTAGCACACATTTCACTGACACTCTGTAACACATTTCACTGACACTATAGAACACATTTCATTGACGGTATAAATTATCACTGATCGGAACTGTTCACTGCACTGTAAAACCATAACTTCACTGACTCACCTCGCTTCACTGATACAACAGCTCAAATAAGTCAAATAATTACATCCTTATGCATACTTATAAACAGAACTACATTTAAGCTAAACATTTCTAGTCTAAGGCCCTCTTACACGCTATTTTTAAATAATTTACAATTCAAACCAAGGAAGTAACTCGTCAGGCTAGATAAATACATGTCACCTGAAAAAAATTAAATGTTGAATAAATATAGGCCTACTGTTTGTTTTTGGGTTTTTGCCCTTCTTTTGCGAATCTTTGCCCCAATTGTTGTATCTAAGTTATGTTAAATTACTATAAATCTAATAAATAAAAATACTTACTTACTTACAAATGGCTTTTAAGGAACCCGAAGGTTCACTGCCGCCCTCACATAAGCCCGCCATCGGTCCCTATCCTGTGCAAGATTAATCCAGTCTCTATCATCATACCCCACCTCTCTCAAATCCATTTTAATATTATCCTCCCATCTACGTCTCGGCCTCCCTAAAGGTCTTTTTCCACGATTTTACAAAAGTTAAAGAAAACTGTAAGGTACCTATATTTAACCATCAAAAGCAGGTTAAAATAATGAATAATGTGATCCGAAGGACAAAAATCATAAAAATTGCGGATCTTCACGCCCTGTTGCTCTACCGTGTGTTTTTCTGCGTAGTTCAGTCGGCTAAGGCGCTTGCCTGCTGATCAGGCGTGGGTTCGATTCTCGCTTGGGCCGATTACCAGCTTATATTTTTCCGAGGTTTTCCCAACAGTAAGGCGAATATCAGGTAATCTGTGGCGAATCCGCGGCCTCATCTCGCTATTACCAATCCTATCGACGCTAAATAACCTAGTAGTTGATACAGCGTTGTTAAATAACAAAGTAGAAAAATTTTTATCACTTAAGATTTTGTAAATTTATTATTTAAACAACTTCCCTACGTTAATTTGAAACTGTGCTGGTAATAGTTAATGACTAGTTTCGGCTTGATATTCGCCATCTACTAAGGTCTTTGTTTCCGGTTTCTTCTTATAGTGCCTTGGCGATGGGTGTGCTTATGGTCGGTAGTGTGTCGAATAGGACGTGCGTTTTGAAATTTGTGTGTTGAGGATATGTTGTGGATTTGTTGTGTGTTTTTGTATCAAACAGTATAGAAATTCTACATATTGAACGGAAAACCAAAAATTAAATACACAAGAGTAAAAAATACAGTAAACAGACATATAAAACACATCGTTTAAAAAAAAAGAACCTCCGCGTGCAAAAACAAGTCGCTTTGTACCCATTCATTCTTTCATAGTGTTGTGCTCAAGAGCAGGTCTTTTACTGCAAACCCAGTCTTTCCTATTTTCTGCCTTCCTCTTAGTCTCCGCATATGATCCATATATTTTAATGTCGTCTATCATCTGATATCTACTTCTGCCCCAAACTCTTCCGTTCACCCTTCATTCCAGTGCATCCTTCAGTAGGCAATTTTTTCTCAGCCAGTGGCCCAACAAATTCCTTTTTATCTTCCTCATCATTTTTTCTTCACTCACTCTTTCCAACACAGTTTCATTTCTTATTCTGTCTGTCCATTTCACACGCTCCATTCTTCTCCATATCCACATTTCAAATGCTTCTAGTCGCTTCTCTTCACTTCGTCGTAATGTCCATGTTTCTGCCCCATACAATGCCACACTCTACACAAAGCACTTCACTAGTCTCTTCCTTAGTTCTTTTTCCAGAGATCCGCAGAAGATGCTCCTTTTTCTATTAAAAGCTTCCTTTGTCATTGCTATTCTTCTTTTGACTTCCTGGCAGCAGCTCATGTTACCGTTTATAGTACATACCAAGTATTTGAAGCTGTTCACTTGTTTTACTGCCTCATTTAACATTTAATATACAGGGACATAATTTTATTTTTACTTGCATTTTTATTGTACCTGCATTTCTGAATGTACTTCACTCTCACCCCTTCACTAATGTCCTTGCTCCCGTCAGACACACAAACTTACGGCCGCTGTTGCATTCGAAGTCTTCAAGCAGTGAAGTAAACACTGCAGTGTATAGTGTGTTTCATAAATATGATTGCGTTTTCTATAGAAGAAAGAACCTATATTAATAATATCGTACTAAAAAATTATATTCAAGAAACGATAAATTCAATTTCAGAGAATATGCTTCAAAATGTTTTTAATAATATGCGTACTGAATTGAAGCCTGCATTGTAATGAACGGCAACCATTTTCAGCAACTTGTTTAAAAATTCAGATTAGCTTATTTTGAATTGAGGTGGCTAGAAGCAAAGGAATGCTAGTGACATTTGTAATAACATGAGTTAAGTGCGTCCAGTGTAAGCAAAAGTATCTAAAATTTTAGTGGCAAAGGGATATTTTAATCGCATCACACATTAAAATTTAAATAAAAATTTTCACCGATTTTACGAAAGCTTAAATATTTAAACCCCATTTTCTCAAAAGTAACTTAAGTGCACTTACAGCCCTTTACTTATGACCCCCTCAATTTAAATGCACTCTCTATATTGTATGATAACATCAATAATTAATATGCTAAATAAAGTAGACATTACATAACGAACATCCGCCAGAAAAGTTGAGTGTTTGAAAAAAAATGTTACTACTCTACTGTATTTTGATAAATTCCGTAAAAGTGATGATCAAACTGAAAATCGTAATATCGTATTTCCCTACAACATAAATGGATACACTACTTTTCTCTCCTCCTATACCTAGTAAAATGATTTATTTACATATTGCACTAGCAACATCAAACTCCTGTAATGGAAGGGGGCAACAGTGTTTCCGAGTATAGCCAGGTTAATGTTAAAAATGTTGGTAAAAATAAAGTGATGCCCCTGTATAAGGGATAAAACGTAGTTTGGAATATCACGTAAAATAGAAATATAGAGAAAAAGGGAGTAGGTTCAGAAACTACTGCTAACATAATTTCGTCCAAATATGGATAAGACGAATTTTTAAACCTGGTGTCTCAACTATTTTCTGTCAGTGAAGATATTTCTCCAGCGACCATATACTTCACAGCGCATTGGTGTCAAAACGTTATTTCTCATGTAACATTCATAAGAGCTTGCTGAGAAGAATTATCGACCCAAACAAAAGTTATGTGCGAAGAGAAGCTACGCTATTCACAAAGTTAGATTCGCGTGTGGGATTTGCGCGGACCACAGCTGTCCCTCATCCCATCGGCACGTCGGTGGTGGTGAAGCTGTTGGAAAATCCGTCTATGACAGTATTACAGTAACGCAGACTTTTGGCAGACGTACGATTCGCTGTGTAATTTATATAATTCAAGTACTGTTGTTACACCCACCTATGTTAACAGTATGTTGTACAGTTTATAGTCCATAAAATAATTCATAGTCATTACCTCATTAGCATTTAGCTATCATTTATAACCTCATATAAAGGGGCACAATGGACCCGCTTTGAGGTCTAAGTTTATTGGGACCCTCATGCTGGGGATCACACGTGGGGGACTCAGCCCTAACCAGATTCATCAACAATCAACTCTGAGTCACTTCCCACAGATTCTCCGACAATTCCATACTCCCAAATTACGACCTCCAAGCATAGCGAACAAGTTTAGGGCGTGTGGTGAGTGATAATTTCTTTAATATCTTCTCGGATAAATGACTATAAAGTATATCAATTATTTTTTTTGGTCTGTAGAACCGTCTGTTCGATTTGACATTTCGCCCAGAGTGCTTGTCATGCATTCTGGTGATAACAAAAACTAAATATAAAGATAGCCAACGTTTCAGACGTATACGTCAGCTTTATCAACAAGGATTAATAAGTTCATGTCCTAATAACTCTAATATGAATGCAACTATACCCTTAAAATGTGCAACATATGCCTAAAAACATGCACTAAAATTTCTGCTCTGTAACAGGAATACACCGGCACACAGAATACATCACCCATTGTGTTGGTTTGAATGCTTTATTTTTGAGTTTATAAATGGAGAATATAGGCCTATGATATTTTTACAAGACAGTCATAACGAAGTTTGTTAAAAAATACCATTTTAACATCTATACTAATAATAAATCTGTAGCCAAAATTTTTCTGGTAATTTTTGATTTTCCAAAAATTATTGGTGTTAACATGTATAATTAACCATCCTGAAACCGAAAATCGCTTTTTTTTTTATTTTTGTTTGCATGTCTGTCTGTCTATCTGTCTGTCTGTATGTTTGTTACCTTTTCACGCGATAATGGCTAAACCGATTTATATGAAAATTGGAATATAAATTAAGTTCGTTGTAACTTAGATTTTAGGCTATATGGCATTTAAAATACTTTATTTAAAAGGGGGGTTATAAGGGGGAATGAATTAAATAAATCGAAATATCTCGCTTATTATTGATTTTCATGAACAATATTACATAACAAAAGTGTCTTTAAAAATAATTTCCGATAAGTTTTATTCTACACAAAATTTTGATAAGACTGATATTTAATGAGATAAATGAGTTTTAAAATTACAATAACAACACCATCTAAGGCGCTATACTGAAATAAAAACAAATGACTTTGTCTATAAGGGGCCTTGGTCAACAACAATCGAAAGCTATTAAACATAGCCTAAGAGAATGTTTCTGTGTTTGTATGAAGTAATATCGGAAGCTAATTAATTGTTTAATTATTATTTCACCATTGGAAAGTATAGTTTCTCTAGATGGACATAATTCTACAATGTTATTACAGTAACTTCTGAAACATATAGCAAGTAATATAAAGTACACACATTAAAACTAAATGATATGTCAATCTTCATTAAACTATGGTTGCATGTAATAACAATTAAGAAACATGTTAAAGAAATTGTCATTGCACCAAATGATTGCTCTCTGAACCAAAATGATCGTATTTTAATTATTTAAATACAATTTAAATTAAGTAACATATTAAACGATTTATCCTTCTACCAAACACGAATGTTCCCTGGATCAAACGTCCTATTTTAATTATGTAATTACTTTATATTTATTTCTAACAGGTGCAGCGGAGCGCACGGGTACGGCTAGTTTAAAATAAATCAATTAAAAAGTAAAATAAAAAAAATACTGTATCGGGAGGAGAACTCATAACCTATACCAAGTAAAACATCTTACCCCTACGTTACACACAACTCATAAGGTTGACTATCAATGAACAAACATTACAGTAATACCTTCAAGTGCAGTTCGTTCACACGTGTGAACTCGCGGTAGAACTTTACATTTCTAATGACTAGGGCTAGGATTTTGATGAAATTGCATCTTTTTTTCTAGTAAGCCAGAAACATAGCTGCTTTAGTATTTATATGTTATGTGATAAATTGAGTGTTTTAAGACATATTTGTTGGGGAATTTTTTGGCTGTTTCAACTCATAAGAGCATCTTTTGTTTTAGTCGGTCATTTTTTAGGCATTTTCATTTAATTTTGGCCATAAATCCCCAACATTAATGTAAAACAATATATCGCCATTTTAACGTAGTACACCCCATGTAATGGATCAGTCCAACCACCCCTTCAATAAAGACTCGTCTATACCTGCTAATTCCGGATAAGAATGGCCTTGTGGTAGACTACATGGAAACTAAAAGTAAAGTAAATCCATGGCGCTACAGCCCATGAAGGGCCAAGACCAATCAGCCGACTGCTGACCTCACGTCCATATGCCGAAGCAGAGGTGAACGATCATACATGGAAACTACATTAGGTTAAATAATTAAGTATACTACTTAGAAAAAATGTAAAATTTAATTTAATTACTAGTCTAAATATTAAGTAGTGCAAAACCTCTTTTCCTACTAAGCCAATTATGTAAGATCAATTTTTAGAGCATTTTTAAGGGCATTTTTGAAAGATTTTTAGGTCATAAATGCATTGTTTTTACACTCGTGCGTTTTACATAGACAGATTCGAAGCCCGGTCTTTGTAACGAGTAAAAAAAAAAAAGAGCTCTATCGCCAAGCCATAAAAGCTTCGTAGGGAATATATCGTTTCGTGACACAGATGTACGTCGCTGCTACGATTTGACTTCATCCTCTGACCTCGATGCTTAATATTTCCTCGTATGAATCTCATATTAACCCCAAAAACACTTACAAAAATTCACGCTACAAGAGAGCGACAATTTTCCGTGCCAAAGTGTGTACAATGGACCTAAAAGGCCTAAGTGTAAAGATGTATCCCGAACCCAGCACTCATGAAATCAATCTCTACTCCTACCACATGAAATCTGCACAAACATTACGCGATGTGAATCTTCAGAAATGGATCACATTTACTTTTCATACCGAGCTGTGACAGGAAAAGAGCAGAAAAAAAGAGAGAAGAGAGCAGAATAATAGAGAAAAGGGAAGGTGAAGGTAGGTAAGACAGCAAAGTTAAGGGAAGAAAAGTTTTTAGTTCATTACTTTAATGACGCTGTATCAACTACTACATTATTTAGTGTCGATGGAATTGGTGGTAGCGAAATGTCTTTGGCGAGACGAGACCGGGATTCGCCATAGATTACCTGACATTTGCCTTACGGTTGAAGAAACCCTCGGAAAAAACCTAATCAGGTAATCAGGCCAAGCTGGAAGTAAAGAGAAAAACATGAAAAAAAAAAAAGCAGAGTTGAGGAGAAGAAAGGAAAAAAAAACAGAAGAGAAGAGGGAAGGAAAATAAATTACTGACTTACTTACTGGCTTTTAAGGAAGCCGTAGGTTCATTGCCGCCCTCACATAAGCCCGCCATTGGTCCCTATCCTGAGCAAGATTAATCCAGTCTCTACCATCATATCCTACCTCCCTCAAATCCATTTTAATATTATCTTCCCATCTACGTCTCGGCCTCCCCAAAGGTCTTTTTCCCTCCGGCCTCCCAACTAACACTCTATATGCATTTCTGGATTCGCCCATACGTGCTACATGCCCTGCCCATCTCAAACGTCTGGATTTTATGTTCCTAATCATGTCAGGTGAAGTATACAATGCGTGCAGCTCTGCGTTGTGTAACTTTCTCCATTCTCCTGTAACTTCATCCCTCTTAGCTCCAAATATTTTCCTAAGAACCTTATTCTCAAATACCCTTAACCTATGTTCCTCTCTCAAAGTGAGAGTCCAAGTTTCACAATCATACAGAACAACCGGTAATATAACTGTTTTATAAATTCTAACTTTCAGATTTTTTGACAGCAGACTAGATGACAAAAGTTTCTCAACCGAATAATAACAGGCATTTCCCATATTTATTCTGCGTTTAATTTCCTCCCCGAGTGTCATTTATATTTGTTACTGTTGCTCCAAGATATTTGAATTTTTCCACCTCTTCGAAGGATAAATCTCCAATTTTTATAGTTCCATTTCGTACAATATTCTGGTCACGAGACATAATAATAAATTACTGACCTGGGAGAAAAAAGGAGGGCGAGAATATTACCATCATTTGTAAAAACAGGACAAACATGATATTAAAATAAAACATACTTTTAAAAACCGCTATCAGAATGACGCATAATGAAAGGAAATAACAAAGCAGACGTCATAGCACAGCATTTCTTATCTCATAAATTTACTCTGTTTTATAAGCCAGGTGAAGATGATGATAATATTATCTACTTCTTAAGCAGGCACAAAAATATCTTACAATGCGGGTTAACTTGCAAGACCTTCAGCATAACACTCCGCAAGGCTTGTCCCCGTCAGATACAGAATCCGGACACTCGTCAACATCAAGGCTCTTTCGTCACGTAGTTAGCATGGCGAATATCCGCGCTGTAAGAAATCCTGTTCTAAAAAGTTAAACGTTTGCCATTTTGTAAAGATCTGTTGTTCCTCAACCAAGAAGAGAGAGAGATCGGAATCCACGCACGTGAGATACAGATTTATATCTCAAGCAGCACGTAGGTCCTGTCTTTGCCCTCAGCAAGGGCAATACAGTATGAACGTGTTCCTGACGCCTTCATAATATAGTGAGCAAGGTGATGGATGTAATACTGGTGAGATGGTTAAATTACAGTGGCGTTGGTCAAGTGGTTAGTGGTTATTATTATTATTATTATTATTATTATTATAATTGTTATATGGTTTTAAGTAATAGTAGTGGAGACAAAGTGAAGGTGGTTGTAAAATTGTAAAGGTGGTGAAATGCAGTGGTGTTGAAGTTGTGTATTCCAATAGCAATGTAAGTAATAATAGTAAAACGTCTTTCAAGTGGTGGCAGTGGTGAAGTGGTAGCAGAGGTAATGATGGTAAAGCGGTAGTAAACGAGATATTGGTGATGCAGCGGTAAATAGTAGTGAAGAGGAGGTAAATGTGATATTGAAGGGGAATAAACGTGAAACGGTAGTAAACATGACTGTAGAGTTGGTAAATGTGATGGTGGTGAAGCGGTCGTAAACGTGATGGTGAAGCGGTAGTAAACATGACTGTAGAGTTGATAAATGTGATGGTGGTAAAGCGGTAGTAAACGTGACAG
Source organism: Periplaneta americana (assembly GCF_040183065.1). Taxonomy (NCBI): domain Eukaryota; kingdom Metazoa; phylum Arthropoda; class Insecta; order Blattodea; family Blattidae; genus Periplaneta; species Periplaneta americana. Next base: position 193,748,348 of record NC_091118.1, read on the forward strand.
TCGTGAAGCGGTAGTAAACGTGAAATGTGATAGTGGTGAACAGGTAGTAAACGTGGTGGTGGTGAAAAGGTAGTAAACGTGATAGTCGAGAAGCGGTAGCAAACGTGAAATGTGACAGTGGTGAACGGGTAGTAAACGTGGTGGTGGTGAAGCGGTAGTAAACATGAGTCTAGAGTTTGTAAATGTGATGGTGGTGAAGCGGTAGTAAACGTGAAATGTGACAGTGGTGAACGGGTAGTAAACGTGGTGGTGGTGAAGCGGTAGTAAACGTGATAGTCGAGAAGCGGTAGTGAAATGTGATAGTGGTGAACGGGTAGTAAACGTGATGGTGGTGAAGCGGTAGTAAACGTGATAGTCGAGAAGCGGTAGTGAAATGTGATAGTGGTGAACGGGTAGTAAACGTGATGGTGGTGAAGCGGTAGTAAACGTGATAGTCGAGAAGCGGTAGTGAAATGTGATAGTGGTGAACGGGTAGTAAACGTGATGGTGGTGAAGCGGTAGTAAACGTGATAGTCGAGAAGCGGTAGTGAAATGTGATAGTGATGAACGGGTAGTAAACGTGATGGTGATGAAGCGGTAGTAAACGTGATAGTCGAGAAGCGGTAGTGAAATGTGATAGTGGTGAACGGGTAGTAAACGTGATGGTGGTGAAGCGGTAGTAAACGTGATAGTCGAGAAGCGGTAGTGAAATGTGATAGTGATGAACGGGTAGTAAACGTGATGGTGATGAAGCGGTAGTAAACGTGATAGTCGAGAAGCGGTAGTGAAATGTGATAGTGGTGAACGGGTAGTAAACGTGATGGTGGTGAAGCGGTAGTAAACGTGATAGTCGAGAAGCGGTAGTGAAATGTGATAGTGATGAACGGGTAGTAAACGTGATGGTGATGAAGCGGTAGTAAACGTGATAGTCGAGAAGCGGTAGTGAAATGTGATAGTGGTGAACGGGTAGTAAACGTGATGGTGATGAAGCGGTAGTAAACGTGATAGTCGAGAAGCGGTTGTGAAATGTGATAGTGGTGAACGGGTAGTAAACGTGATGGTGATGAAGCGGTAGTAAACGTGATAGTCGAGAAGCGGTAGTGAAATGTGATAGTGGTGAACGGGTAGTAAACGTGATGGTGGTGAAGCGGTAGTAAATGTAAAATGTGATAGTGATGAACGGGTAGTAAACGTGATGGTGATGAAGCGGTAGTAAACGTGATAGTCGAGAAGCGGTTGTGAAATGTGATAGTGGTGAACGGGTAGTAAACGTGATGGTGGTGAAGCGGTAGTAAATGTAAAATGTAATAGTGATGAATGGGTAGTAAATGTGATAGTGATGAAGCGGTAGTAAACATGATAGTCGAGAAGCGGTAGTGAAATGTGATAGTGGTGAACGGGTAGTAAACGTGATGGTGGTGAAGCGGTAGTAAACGTGATAGTCGAGAAGCGGTAGTGAAATGTGATAGTGGTGAACGGGTAGTAAACGTGATGGTGGTGAAGCGGTAGTAAACGTGATAGTCGAGAAGCGGTAGTGAAATGTGATAGTGGTGAACGGGTAGTAAACGTGATGGTGGTGAAGCGGTAGTAAATGTAAAATGTAATAGTGATGAACGGGTAGTAAACGTGATGGTGATGAAGCGGTAGTAAACGTGATAGTCGAGAAGCGGTAGTGAAATGTGATAGTGATGAACGGGTAGTAAACGTGATGGCGATGAAGCGGTAGTAAACATGATAGTCGAGAAGCGGTAGTGAAATGTGATAGTGATGAAAGGGTAGTAAACGTGATGGTGGTGAAGCGGTAGTAAATGTAAAATGTGATAGTGATGAACGGGTAGTAAACGTGATGGTGATGAAGCGGTAGTAAACGTGATAGTCGAGAAGCGGTAGTGAAATGTGATAGTGGTGAACGGGTAGTAAACGTGATGGTGGTGAAGCGGTAGTAAACGTGATAGTCGAGAAGCGGTAGTAAACGTGATAGTCGAGAAGCGGTAGTGAAATGTGATAGTGATGAACGGGTAGTAAACGTGATGGTGATGAAGCGGTAGTAAACGTGATAGTAGAGAAGCGGTAGTGAAATGTGATAGTGGTGAACGGGTAGTAAACGTGATGGTGGTGAAGCGGTAGTAAACGTGATAGTCGAGAAGCAGTAGTGAAATGTGATAGTGATGAACGGGTAGTAAACGTGATGGTGATGAAGCGGTAGTAAACGTGATAGTCGAGAAGCGGTAGTGAAATGTGATAGTGGTGAACGGGTAGTAAACGTGATGGTGATGAAGCGGTAGTAAACGTGATAGTCGAGAAGCGGTAGTGAAATGTGATAGTGGTGAACGGGTAGTAAACGTGATGGTGGTGAAGCGGTAGTAAATGTAAAATGTGATAGTGATGAACGGGTAGTAAACGTGATGGTGATGAAGCGGTAGTAAACGTGATAGTCGAGAAGCGGTAGTGAAATGTGATAGTGGTGAACGGGTAGTAAACGTGATGGTGGTGAAGCGGTAGTAAACGTGATAGTCGAGAAGCGGTAGTGAAATGTGATAGTGGTGAACGGGTAGTAAACGTGATGGTGATGAAGCGGTAGTAAACGTGATAGTCGAGAAGCGGTAGTGAAATGTGATAGTGGTGAACGGGTAGTAAACGTGATGGTGGTGAAGCGGTAGTAAATGTAAAATGTAATAGTGATGAACGGGTAGTAAACGTGATGGTGATGAAGCGGTAGTAAACGTGATAGTCGAGAAGCGGTAGTGAAATGTGATAGTGGTGAACGGGTAGTAAACGTGATGGTGGTGAAGCGGTAGTAAATGTAAAATGTGATAGTGATGAAAGGGTAGTAAACGTGATGGTGATGAAGCGGTAGTAAACGTGATAGTCGAGAAGCGGTAGTGAAATGTGATAGTGGTGAACGGGTAGTAAACGTGATGGTGGTGAAGCGGTAGTAAATGTAAAATGTGATAGTGATGAACGGGTAGTAAACGTGATGGTGATGAAGCGGCAGTAAACGTGATAGTCGAGAAGCGGTAGTGAAATGTGATAGTGGTGAACGGGTAGTAAACGTGATGGTGGTGAAGCGGTAGTAAATGTAAAATGTGATAGTGATGAACGGGTAGTAAACGTGATGGTGATGAAGCGGTAGTAAACGTGATAGTCGAGAAGAGGTAGTGAAATGTGATAGTGGTGAACGGGTAGTAAACGTGATGGTGGTGAAGCGGTAGTAAATGTAAAATGTGATAGTGATGAACGGGTAGTAAACGTGATGGTGATGAAGCGGTAGTAAACGTGATAGTCGAGAAGCGGTAGTGAAATGTGATAGTGGTGAACGGGTAGTAAACGTGATGGTGGTGAAGCGGTAGTAAATGTAAAATGTGATAGTGATGAACGGGTAGTAAACGTGATGGTGATGAAGCGGTAGTAAACGTGATAGTCGAGAAGCGGTAGTGAAATGTGATAGTGGTGAACGGGTAGTAAACGTGATGGTGGTGAAGCGGTAGTAAATGTAAAATGTGATAGTGATGAACGGGTAGTAAACGTGATGGTGATGAAGCGGTAGTAATCATGATAGTCGAGAAGCGGTAGTGAAATGTGATAGTGGTGAACGGATAGTAAACGTGATGGTGGTGAAGCGGTAGTAAATGTAAAATGTGATAGTGATGAACGGGTAGTAAACGTGATGGTGATGAAGCGGTAGCAAACGTGATAGTCGAGAAGCGGTAGTGAAATGTGATAGTGGTGAACGGGTAGTAAACGTGATGGTGGTGAAGCGGTAGTAAATGTAAAATGTGATAGTGATGAACGGGTAGTAAACGTGATGGTGATGAAGCGGTAGTAAACGTGATAGTCGAGAAGCGGTAGTGAAATGTGATAGTGGTGAACGGGTAGTAAACGTGATGGTGGTGAAGCGGTAGTAAATGTAAAATGTGATAGTGATGAACGGGTAGTAAACGTGATGGTGATGAAGCGGTAGTAAACATGATAGTCGAGAAGCGGTAGTGAAATGTGATAGTGGTGAACGGGTAGTAAACGTGATGGTGGTGAAGCGGTAGTAAATGTAAAATGTGATAGTGATGAACGGGTAGTAAACGTGATTGTGATGAAGCGGTAGTAAACGTGATAGTCGAGAAGCGGTAGTGAAATATGATAGTGGTGAACGGGTAGTAAACGTGATGGTGGTGAAGCGGTAGTAAATATAAAATGTAATAGTGATGAACGGGTAGTAAACGTGATGGTGATGAAGCGGTAGTAAACGTGATAGTCGAGAAGCGGTTGTGAAATGTGATAGTGGTGAACGGGTAGTAAACGTGATGGTGGTGAAGCGGTAGTAAATGTAAAATGTGATAGTGATGAACGGGTAGTAAACGTGATTGTGATGAAGCGGTAGTAAACGTGATAGTCGAGAAGCGGTAGTGAAATATGATAGTGGTGAACGGGTAGTAAACGTGATGGTGGTGAAGCGGTAGTAAATATAAAATGTAATAGTGATGAACGGGTAGTAAACGTGATGGTGATGAAGCGGTAGTAAATGTAAAATGTGATAGTGATGAACGGGTAGTAAACGTGATGGTGATGAAGCAGTAGTAAACGTGATAGTCGAGAAGCGGTAGTGAAATGTGATAGTGGTGAACGGGTAGTAAACGTGATGGTGGTGAAGCGGTAGTAAATGTAAAATGTGATAGTGATGAACGGGTAGTAAACGTGATGGTGATGAAGCGGTAGTAAACGTGATAGTCGAGAAGCGGTAGTGAAATGTGATAGTGGTGAACGGGTAGTAAACGTGATGGTGGTGAAGCGGTAGTAAATGTAAAATGTGATAGTGATGAACGGGTAGTAAACGTGATGGTGATGAAGCGGTAGTAAACGTGATAGTCGAGAAGCGGTAGTGAAATGTGATAGTGGTGAACGGGTAGTAAACGTGATGGTGGTGAAGCGGTAGTAAATGTAAAATGTGATAGTGATGAACGGGTAGTAAACGTGATGGTGATGAAGCGGTAGTGAACATGATAGTCGAGAAGCGGTAGTGAAATGTGATAGTGGTGAACGGGTAGTAAACGTGATGGTGGTGAAGCGGTAGTAAATATAAAATGTAATAGTGATGAACGGGTAGTAAACGTGATAGTCGTGAAGCGGTAGTAAACGTGAAATGTGATAGTGGTGAACGGATAGCAAACGTGATGGTGGTGAAGCGGTAGTAAATGTAAAATGTGAGTGATGAACGGGTAGTAAACGTGATGGTGATGAAGCGGTAGTAAACATGATAGTCGAGAAGCGGTAGTGAAATGTGATAGTGGTGAACGGGTAGTAAACGTGATGGTGGTGAAGCGGTAGTAAATGTAAAATGTGATAGTGATGAACGGGTAGTAAACGTGATGGTGATGAAGCGGTAGTAAACGTGATAGTCGAGAAGCGGTTGTGAAATGTGATAGTGGTGAACGGGTAGTAAACGTGATGGTGGTGAAGCGGTAGTAAATGTAAAATATGATAGTGATGAACGGGTAGTAAACGTGATTGTGATGAAGCGGTAGTAAACGTGATAGTCGAGAAGCGGTAGTGAAATATGATAGTGGTGAACGGGTAGTAAACGTGATGGTGGTGAAGCGGTAGTAAATATAAAATGTAATAGTGATGAACGGGTAGTAAACGTGATTGTGATGAAGCGGTAGTAAATGTAATAGTGGTGAAGAGTTGGTAAATGTGATGGTGGTGAAGCGGTAGTAAAAGTGATAGTGGTGAAGCGGTAGTAAACCTGATAGTGGTGAAGCGGTAGTAAACATGATAGCCGTGAAGTGGTAATAAACGTGAAATGTGATAGTGGTGATCGGGTAGTAAACGTGATGGTGATGAAAACGTAGTAAACGTAATAGTGGTGAAGAGTTGGTAAATGTGATGGTGATGAAGCGGTAGTAAAAGTGATAGTGGTGAAGCGGTAGTAAACCTGATAGCGGTGACGCGGTAATAAGCGTAAAACGCGATAGTGGTAAAAGGGTAGTAAAGGCGATAATGATGGAGTAGTAAACGTGATAGTGGTGAAGAAATGGTAAACGTGATAGTGGTAAAGAGATAGATATGTGATAGTGATGAAGGTAATGGCGGTGAAGAGGTGGTAAATGTGACAGAAGTGAAGCGGCAATAAACGTGACAGTGGTGAAGGGGTAGTAAACGTGATTGTGGTGAAACACTAGTAAACGTGATAGTGGTGAAGAGATGGTAAATGTGATTGTGGTAAAGAGATAGATATGTGATAGTGATGAAGGTAATGGCGGTGAAGAGGTGGTAAATGTGACAGAAGTGAAGCGGCAATAAACGTGACAGTGGTGAAGGGGTAGTAAACGTGATTGTGGTGAAACACTAGTAAACGTGATAGTGGTGAAGAGATGGTAAATGTGATATTGGTGAAGAGATGGTAAATTGAGTGGTGAAGAGGTGGTAAATGTGAGTGGTGAAGGTGAAGTACATGTTATAGTTTTAAGCGGCGGTAAATGTGGTAAGGAGAAATAAACATGATTGTAATGAAGAGGCAATAAATATGATAGTGAATAAGCGGTGGTAAAGATAGTAGTGGTGGTGTGTTATAATGATGATGGTTGTGATATTATTGAATTAAATACATTAAACGTAATGCACATTTTCATTCTACTACATTTTAGCAGCTTACCTTAATTTTATAAAAACCATCGTCCCGATGTTACTTCTGACCCTCACTAGATTTCTAACGAGTAGGCCTATGAGAGATTTAAATCGACCGATTTAATCGACCACAGTTTAGCAATGACTAACAATATTGTCCTTCATGTGACTTCAAGACGGGCGTGCACATTAATTTATGACTGCGAAATGTGTTAAGGTCAAACCTTCATGAAAATAAACACACAGTGCATACATACTGTACTAGGAGATAACAACAATGAGGGCATATGGATTGAAACAACTCCACACTTGGTACTAAACACGTCTTGATTAATTTAATATTAAAGAGAAGGATTTGTAACATCTGCTGCATGCGTTGCCGACGTCAAGACACAAGGATGGCAAACAGGCAAGATTTAGTCGGTGAGCTTTGTATTGTGAGTTTCTAAAAATGGTCACTAAAATCTCTTTTAACATTCTTTGTCACCAAGATCGGGAGTCTGATTATAATATAATGATTAGGGCTAGGATTTCCATGACCTATAAATCATAAAAAAGTCCTAAAAACAATGCATTTATAACCTAAAAATCTTTCAAAAATGCCCTTAAAATGCCCTAAAAATTGATCTTACATTCTAAAATTGGCTTAGTAGGAAAAGTGCTACTTAATATTTAGACTAGTAATTAAATTAAATTCTAGTACCAGCATTTAAGTTTAAATAATTTTACATAATTTTTTCTAAGTGGTACACTTCAATTAATTATTTTACCTGATGTAGTTTCCATGTAGGCTATCACAAGGCCACTCTTATACGGAATTAGCAAGTATAGAGGAGTCTATATTGAAGGGATGGTTGGACTGATCCATTACATGGGGTGTACTACGTTAAAAGGGCAATATTTCTGTAGAAAAACGATTAAAATATTATTCAAAATGATGGGTATTAGCCACCGGCGTAGCTCGGTCGGTTAAGGCGCTTGCCTGCCGATCCGGAGTTGCGCTCGGGCGCGGGTTCGATTCCCGCTGGGGCTGATTATCTGGTTGGGTTTTTTCCGAGGTTTTTCCCAACCGTAAGGCAAATGTCAGGTAATCTATGGCGAATCCTCGGCCTCATCTCGCCAAATATCTTATCACTATCACCAACTCCATCGACGCTAAATAACCTCATAGTTGATAGAGCGTCGTTAAATAACCAAGTAAAAAATAAAGGGTATTAATAGACAAAATACGTAGACAAAATATCAAAGGAAATAAATAATATTGTATATTAATAATGGAGATTTGTGGCCAAAATTAAATGAAAATGCCTCAAAAATGTCCGAATAACACGAAAGATGCTCTTATGAGTTGAAACAGGCAAAAAATGCAAAAAAAATGCCCTAAGAAATATGTCTTAAAACACTCAGTTTATCACATAACATATCAATACTAAAGCGGCTATGTTTCTGGTTTACTAGAAAAAAGATGCAATTTCATCAAAATCCTAGCCCTAATGATGATTCATTTCAGTAGCATCCATTTTACTGCTTGCTACCTAATACTAGTATGATATGAAAACGTAGCCCAACCTTTAAAAAGTGCACATTTCCTTATAGACATTAGACAGTAATTAAAATCACCACAATATGAAGTAAAGGCCAAGACTCAGTGGACAGTGTGTGCGCTTCTCAACCAAGCGGTTCATAGTTCGATTCTCAGTGTGGATGGAAATTTTCTTCATTCTACAAGACAGGGATGGACAAATATAATCGGTTATTTGATAACCGGTTATTATCGTAAAGTTAACTAACAGGTTATTTTTTATTGACGGTTTAACCTGATAACCCGTTATTTTCATCAATAATCGAACGACCGGTTATTTTTTAAAATACTGGATTGTACTAAATCAGATACATTTTCAAATGTCAGTCGAGCATAGTTTCTTTTTATTTCTATTCTTTGTAAACAGTCCTCTAAACCAAATTGCCTCGTGGACCATTTCTCGAAGGGGTACGGGTTACTGCTTTACTTTATCTGTCCATAGATGGGCTAGTAAAACGAAATTCGACTCCAAATCAACTGTCAATAATCTGCCTATCTTAATCGCTGACTTTCTTTGATAGGATTATGTAAAATGTGTGGGTATTGGAGTATTTGAAATGGCGAGAAATTTTGACTTCAGTACTTATTGGTTATAGAAAAATAAACTGTCAGAATGTGTCATAATCAAGATTGCTATTGTAAAAATGTATTTTGTGATTTTCAGCACTTAATGGCGTTCTTTTAACTAACTTCTGATAGGTTGACTGTAAATTATACCATCCTCACCTCTTAATTTGACAGTAATAATGATAATGATGCTAACGATGAGGTGAGATTAACGGCGGGATCTAGGGGTAACGGGCAGAACACGTGCCCGATGCTGCGCTCGGATGTGGGTTTGAGTCCAGCTTGAACTATCTGGTTGGGTGTATGCATACCTAGTTTTTCTGAATTGTACGACGAATGTCAAGTATTCCAATGGCGAATCTTCGGATTCATGTCGCCAACGACCACGTCTCTTCCATCGACGTCAGATACAGTTGATACAGCATCGTTAAATAATAGACGAAGACGAGGAAGATGGAGACGAAGGTGGACATGATTATGATTGTGGTGGTGGACTAATGGCAGCGAAAGAGAGTACAAGAAATTCTGCACCAGCACCGTTCTTTGTTAACTCTTAACTCCATTTAAGAATACTAGGATGTCTCTGATTGAGGTTCTGACTGATATGTACAGTTTTAGAAAAAAGTTTTGTTGCACAGATATTTCATAAATGCCAGAAAGGAGCCATTGCGTATGATTAGACATACAACGAAACAAAACTAATTTTATTACCTCAAGTAGTCGTTCTCTTGTGAACCAGGTCGCTCGTCCTCTGATCATGCGCAGTGCCTCCTTTCTGGGACTTGTAAAGTATCTATCTATGCGACAAAACTTTTTCTAAGACTGTACAGTAGTGGCAAAAAAAACCGGACCGACCCTTGTAGCTGATTTCAGAGCCTTGTTCACTCCAGAGCACGACAGACTGGTAACTAAGACTTTCGTGGTTCGAATCCTGCCTGGGAAGGAAACTTTTTTTTGTTCCTTATTCAAATTTATTCCCAATACTTTCCGATTGCTGGTAAAATTCATGTTCTGGTAATATTCAAATTTATTCCCAATACTTTTCGAATGCTGGTAAAATTCATGTTCTGGGAATAATAAGTTAATTAAGTAGTAAAATATCGTTGCAATCGAAAAGTATTGGGAATAAATTTGAATAAGGAACAAGAAAAAGTTTCCTTCGCAGGCAGGATTCGAACCACGAAAGCCTTCGTTACCAGTCTGTCGTGCTCTGGAGTGAACGAGGCTCTGAAATCAGCTACAAGGGTCGGTCCGGTTTTTTTTGACACTACTGTACATCTCGTTTGACGATATGTGTCAGAGGAAGAACAATTGTTTGTATGGATCTGAAGTCTGATTAGCTAATCAGCGATGCATGCAATGGAAGGGGGGAAAGGAACAGGTCACCCTACCCCATTATCTCCTGGCCTAGTTACCTCATGAGTGATGCCTTGTTAGTGTCACTTATGGGGTTCAGACCTGTCTTCGAACAGTTGACAACAATGCCAGGATTTGAAACAGCGTTGGCGTGTTGGGCACGGAAGATGATGAATAATTGACGACTTTTCGCAACTTAAAACTTTGAGAATCACTCCTTTATATTACATCTAATAAAATGTTATTAAGTCCTTCATTGTGGCTCAGCTGCAAATCCAATTACTCAGTTCGATTCCCAGTAGGAAAGTGAAGTATTATTTCCTTTCCCCAGGAACTGTGTACGTTACTCTTCTCATGTTTGACGTCATAACGAGGCTTCCACACGTCATATTAATTACATGTCCGAGTCCAGTTTTTTATTAATGTCTCGTGTTGGTACAAACTATGAAGATGCATATTTAGCAGAAAAACTTGACAGCGGTTTGCAAAGATTCTTCAACATATCCACATGCAACAAGGAAAAGTACAGACTGAAAAATAGTACGTATGTACAGTACAAACCACGGCCAAGTGGAGGTAAACTACTTAGCATCCTATCTTCATAATTCTCAGTATAACTTCAGCAGATGCATCGCTGTCCACACACTTCACCGAAACTTAAGGTTTCCTCTTTATATCATAATTATACTAAGAATTATTGATGTATAGTTAACCTTGGACCTTCGTTACGAACGAAAGTGAAAGCGGTTACGATAGAAGAGTACGTTATTTCATAAATAACTTAGTTACTGCATGTTTGTTTAAAAAAAAAGTTTGGCAGATTCTACCGGCTATAACGAAAAAAGTGAGCAAAACTTGAAATATGGATTCCCCATATTTGTTTAGTTAACTGTCCGAAGATAGGTCTGAACCTTACAAGTGATTTTCGTGTGTTTTACATGCACATTACATTATTTGTTATTAGTTTATTATTACTTCTACTTCAATATTGTCATTCAATTATTTATATTTTAAAAATATTTTATATTTGGTTAGAATAAAGCACAGCTCTAGAAACATTCCGGCTAAGTAGTAATTTTACTGAACACTTTAGGTAAGTAGTAATCTTATTGAACACTTTGGCTAAGCAATAATTTTACTGAACACTGGCTGAGTAGTATTACTGAACACACTGGCTAAATAGTACTTTTACTAAATACTCTAAGTGGCAATTTTACTGAACACTTTAGCTAAGTGGTAATTTTACTGAACACTTTGGCTAAGTAGTAATTTTACTGAACACTTTGGCTAAGTGGTAATTTTACTGAATACTTTGGCTAAGTGGTAATTTTACTGAATACTTTGGCTACGTAGTAATTTTACTGAATATTTTGGCTAAGTGGTAATTTTACTGAACACTTTGGCTAAGTGGTAATTTTACTGAACACTTTGGCTAAGTGGTAATTTTACTGAACACTTTGGCTAAGTGGTAATTTTACTGAACACTTTGGCTAAGTGGTAATTTTACTGAACACTTTGACTAAGTGGTAATTTTACTGAACACTTTGGCTAAGCAGTAATTTTATTGAACACTTTGTCTAAGCAATAATTTCACTGAAAACACTGGCTAACAGTAATTGAAGCGGTGAGATCAATAACCATTCACGTCCACTTCTGGCTATTCATTTTTTGCAAATTTGAAATTAAATTTTAGATATTTCCACGACTTTAAAAGTTGGTATACTACTTTGTCTTGATCTAGAAAACAACCAGAAATATTATGTACAAAAATAATAATTAGGTAAGAAATAAAAAAAAGTTGTTTGCATTTTTCTCGAAACTTGTGTAAATGGACTTGAATGGATATTGATCTCACCGCGTCAATTTTAATATATACTCTAAGTAGTAATTTTACTAAACACTTTGGCTAAGTATCAATTTTACTTAACACTTTGGCTAAGCAGCAATTTTACCGAACACTTTGGTGAACACTTTGGCTAAATAGTAATTTTACTGAACACTATGGCTAAGTAGCAATTTTACCGAACACTCTGGCTAAGTAGTAATTTTACTAAAATGTTTGGCTATGTAGTAATTTTACTAGACACATTGGCTAAGTAGTAATTTTTACTGAGTATGATTTATTTTAAGTGCATATATATATATATATTTGACGTTGAAGATTGAAATAAGCCGTATGCCCATAATATTGCAGAAACATTAGTAATTTTGGTAGAATGTTTCTGCAATATTATTGGTAATTTTGGTAGAATGTGGTTTAGTATCTATTAGCAGTAAGTGGCTAAAATTTAAATTCAATGTGTGCTACAATAAGTATATCCTATTCAAAGGAATATAGTGAATTTATATAAAAAAAACTATGTTTAAATTCAAAATTATTTTAAGGGGAAAGATTTACTCCAGAGTAACCATTCCTTTTTATTTTAAAGCTTAATGTGTTTACACGCATCACAAAAAAATAGCTCTGATAAATAACACTGTATTTATGACTACTTGAACATAGGCTATTTTTACCATTATCTTGCATGCGACAAGAAGGAACTTCCCTTAACCCATAACCATAACGTCCTACAAGAAAGACAAATAACCATAGCAACATCAAAGCCCACATTAAAGACAAAATTATGTAATTACCATGTATGAAACGTTTCCGTATACGGGTGCCTATACGAAAGCTATTCACAATGATCATATACCATCCCTAAAAGTATGAGACGAAGTCACAGAATTACCTGGTATAAACAAAAAAAAAAAAAAAAACTGTACACTGAATTAACTAGCAGAGGACATCAAACGTATGTGAGAAGACGACTCTGTAACCATGAGTTTGCTATAATCTCAACATGCACAGATCAAGATATCATCAGGCAACTAAACTCTTTAAACTTGCAACAGTTGATATCAGTAGGCTAATCCAGCAATCCATCACTCTCGACATTTGCGATGATTTCTTAATGCACAACAGATACCACATTAATTGATAGCAAATCTGCACTGATATCAACTAAGCTTAAAATCCTTCTAATTCCTTGACTGGTTCTACATTCACTCCCATGAGGTTCATGAAGTAAGACAAGTCAAAGAGGGACTCTTCCAACATGAGAGTGAGCACAGATCTCAGAACACAGCTTATCTTTTTTTTTAGTTGGTTATTTTATGACGCTTTATCTACAACTATGGTTATACAGAGTGATTCATAAATACCTGTAAAACTTTGTGGGTGTAATGTAGAGGTAAAACTAAAACTAAAAAGTTCCATACAACTTTTCCCGCAAATCCTTACTTTCAGAGTTATGATGCAAAATGTCCTATTTTGCTACGTATCAAAAACATGGACCAGTAAAGCCTTCGAATGTGTAACGCTCGCCTACATAGCGACTGCGCTAGATGTTTGTTATTCGTACACCCCTATTACGTACAGTTGATTTCGACCTGATAAGACTTCGTTTACTGTACGTAGTATGTAACTTACTGATCTTAGAATTTTACAGACCCCGTTCAACTCATTCTGAACTGTTTCATAGCTATTTTGATGTCACTGCTGTAGTTATGCTGCGTTCAGAATTTGAGTGGCATAAACGAGCCAAAGGTAGAAGTCTGGTGATCTGGCTGGCCAAGCAATTGGTGTTGCACCATCTATCTTACCGTACACAACTGAAGCCTACTGAACTAACGACAAAATGAATGAGTACTTACGGGACATGGTGAATGTAGGAACTGCAACAGTGCCATACAACTAAACATATCTACGTACAGTAAACAAAGTCCTATCAGGTCGGAATCAACTGTAGTGGGTGTAGGAATAAGAAACATCTACCGCAGTCGCTATGTATGCGAACGTGACACAGCCGAAGGCTTTACTGGCTCATGTTTTTTTTATGCCCGGCAAGATATAACATTATGCATCATAACTCTGAAAGTAAGGATTTGTGGGAAAAGTTGTATAGAACTTTTTAGTTTTATTTTTACCTCTACATTACACCCACAAAGTTCTCACAGCTATTTATGAATCACCCTTTATAGCTCTGATTGTGAGTGAGATGAAGGTGGTAATGCCAGCGAAATAAGTCGAGGATCCAGTGTCGAATGTTACCCAGTATTTGCTCTTAATGGGTTGAGGGAAAACCCAGGAAAAAACCTCAACCAGGAAACTTGTCCCCAAGCAGGATTCTAACCCGGGCCCGCTCGTTTCACGGTCAGGCGTGCTAACCGTTACTCCACGGCGGTGGACCACAGCTCATCTTCATAGTTGTGTGAAATGACTGCTGGTTAGACTATTTTTGATGGAGATACAAGCGTTCCCCCATTTTTTATGACTAGGGCTAGGATTTTGATGAAATTGCATCTTTTTTCTAGTAAGCCATAAACATAGCCGCTTTAGTATTTATATGTTATGTGATAAACTGAGTGTTTTAAGACATATTTGTTAGGGAATTTTTTGCCTGTTTCAACTCATAAGAGCATCTTTTGTGTTATTTGGACATTTTTGAAGCATTTGCATTTAATTTTGGCCACAAATTCCAATTATTAATATAAAATAATGTTTATTTCCTTTGATATTTTGTCTACATATTTTGTCCATTAATACCCTTTATTTTTTACTTGGTTATTTAACGACGCTGTACCAACTATGAGGTTATTTAGTGTCGATGTAGTTGGTGATAGTGATACGATATCTGGTGAGATGAGGCCGAGGATTCGCCATAGATTACCTGACATTTGCCTTACGGTTGGGAAAAACCTCGGAAAAAACTCAACCAGTTAATCAGCCCCAGCGGGAATCGAACCCGCGCCCGAGTGAAACTCCGGATCGGCAGGCAAGCGTCTTAACCGACCGAGTTACGCCGGTGGCTAGTACCGATTATTTTGTATAATATTTTAATCGTTTTTCTACACAAATATTGCCCTTTTAACGTAGTACACCCCATGTAATGGATCAGTCCAACCATTCCTTCAATATAGACTCCTCTATACTTGCTAATTCCGTATAAGAGTGGCCTTGTGATGGGCTAGATGGAAACTACATCAGGTAAAATAATTAATTAAAATGTACCACTTACAAAAAAATATGTAAAATTAAATAAACTTAAATGTTGATACTAGAATTTAATTTAATTACTAGTCTAAATATTAAGTAGCACAAAACTCATTTTCCTACTAAGCCAATTTCAGAATGTAACATCAATTCTTAGGGCATTTTTTTAAGATTTTTAGGTCATAAATTCATTGTTTTTAGGACATTTTTTTGTGATTTATGTCATCAAAATCCTAGCCCTATTTATGACTATAGCAAACAATCCCTTTTCCTTTACAATGAAGGTTGCTCCATTGATGAAAGGAATTACCACGAAGCGCTTGTCTAAGTTCTTAGTATGAACATTTTCCGAGTATATGATGATAAAGTATAAGTTGGTAAAACAATGATCCACGCTGCTTATACACGATCCAATTTTCGTTCCAATTCAGTACTTTATAGAAAACTTGTCAAAGATTAATCAATACTGAAAAAGATTTGTCAAAGACTCTTTCCCAATGCTAAATATTTGACAAGATTTCAAAACATGTACTTCAAGTTCTTTGTAACCTATACAGGCCTACTCACCAAATATTACAATATAAATCTACAAATCTTTTGGAGAATAAATACGTTACACAAAACTTAACTGTAAGGCACCCTAAAATGTAGAATATTATGATTGCATATTGTTTTATAGAATTGGAAAAAAAAGGAATAATAGAGGAGAATATTTGGTGAATTTCTGTAAAAGAAATGCAATGATTGTTGGAAATACATTATTCCAACAACATAAACTAAGAAGATACACATGGACATGCCCAGGGGACGAAAGCAGATAGACTAATATACACTGGTACAGGAAAGATTCCGAAATTGCTTTAAAAATGTAGACTCTACTAGGAGCGGATATTAACTCAGATCATGTCCTGCTGATAGGCGAAGTAGATATTCGTCTGAAGAAGACAAGAGGAAGACAGGTGACGAAGAAATTGAACATGAAACGCTGAGGAAAGAAGAAAATTTGCTAAGAGAAAGCCGCTACATTACAATCCATTTCTGAGAATAGTAATGAGTACTGAATTCATTTAAAAAGCTGTAAACAGACAACAGCAGAAGAAACAATAGAATGCACAGAAGGTGTGGGAATTAAGAAACCTTGGGTCACAGGGAAAATGTTGACCTTAGAACAAGGTAAATAATACAATAATAACAGAATAGCTCACTTTGTTGAGAACCTAAAATATTAATATAAATTAACAATATTCTTCAAACGATTCACGACTGTACGCAGCTCCACAGAATGATACTATGCGTTGTTTATGTGAACTGCGTATCGTCTGTAGCGAGCGGTAGCAAGGCGAGACGCAGATGATACCTATACTCAACTGAAATCTACTATTTTGGTACGAACTTCCTACCTACAGTATGCTTATAAGAGTAGAGACAGGATTTCCATGCAAATGCATGTCTTGATATAAGCTTTGTAAATATCCGTTTCATAGCTTAGTGATTCGAAATATGTATACTTTTTCCGTGCATATTTGCATGTTTTGGTCTTTTTAGTGGTAAATTCATGCATAATGCATGTTTTTTAGATTTTAAGTTTAATAATGCATATTTTGAGGTTTATGTTATGGTAGATATTACGTTCACTTTTATAATTCATTGCATATTTTACATTAAATCGCATAATACTGTATTTTAAAAATGTTGCCTCGTAGAGTTTGGTATTTCTGACCTTACAATATTTCAGTATATGTACTGAAAAATATAAGTGAAATGCTAACGGTTTGCAGGGTTTCTACCTGAGGACTTTGAACCTTACCAGCTAATCCTCTCATTGTATTGTCACAATGGAATTCCACACTCCTGTTCTATACAAGTCTTACCCTGAGGCTAAAACTATTATTATTAGAAGGATGCCTCTTCTGCTCCCTCCCATACTTTGTAGTTTGGCGACAATAGCACTAACATGCTTCCCCTAACATGGCTTTAATTTGAACAGGCAGATAGGTAGAAGGCCTGTAGTAGGCTACATGTACAGGTGTTTTGTGAATCAGCTACTGTATTTGTGTGCTGTGGTGATCTGTGAAGTGTTGTAATGTCCCCGATTAAATGTTCGAGAAGAGATCTTGTGGCACAGTGGATCAAGAGAAAAGAATATCTTAGAAACTTGGAAAGATTTCTAGTAGTACATTGTGCCATTCGAAAATAGAATGTAACTTTCAATTTTGATACTGCATATTTTCAATGTTTTTTCCTTTATTGTGCATACTAGCCGTGCCCGTGCGCTCCGCTGCACCCGTTAGAAATAAATATAAAGTAATTACATAATTAAAATAGGACATCTGATCCAGGGAACATTCGTGTTTGATAGAAGGATAAATCGTTTATTATGTTACTTAATTTAAATTGCATCCAAATAATTAAAATGCGATCATTTCGGTCCAGAGACACTCATTTGATGCAATGACAATTCCTGTAACATGTTTCTTAATTTTTATTACATGCAACCATAGTTTAATGAAGGTTGACATCATTTAGATTTAATGTGTATATTTTATTTTACTTGTTATAGGTTTCCATTGAATTATGTTAATAATTTAATTTTAACCCTTGTTTTCTACGTATTCAATAAATGGCGCTTGGCCCACTATGGTTCTGAACCCTTCAAATAACTTAAATTATATTATATAATATTACATATTATATTATATTATATTATATTAGAAGTTGCTGTAATAACATTATAGCATTATGTCCATCTAGAGAAACTACACTTTCCAATGGTGAAATAATAATTAATTATAAAAATCGGTTAATTTAGCTTCCAATATTACTTCATACAAACACACAAATATTCTTTGTAGGCTATCTCTCATAGCTTTCGATTGTTGCTGTCCAAGGCCCCTTATAGACGAAGTCATTTGTTTTGTAATTCATTACACGGCCTTAGATGGTAGTTATTTTAATTTTAAAACTCATTTATCTCATGAAATATCAGTCCTATCAAAATTTTTCAAGGAATAAAACTTATCGAAAATTATTTTTGAAGAAACTTTTGTTATGTTACATTTTTTACAAAAATCAATAATAACCGAGATATTTCGATTTATTTAATTCAAGCCCCCTTATAGCCCCTCTTTTAAATAATGTATTTTGAATGCCATATAGCCTAAAATCTAAGTTACAACGAACTTAATTTATATTCCAATTTTCATCGAAATCCGTTCAGCCATTATCGCGTGAAAAGGTAACAAACATACAGACAGACAGACAGACATACAAACAAAAATGTCAAAAAAGCGATTTTCGGTTTCAGGGTGGTTAATTATATGTTAGGACCAAGTATTTTTGGAAAATCGAAAATTACCAGAAAAATTTCGGCTACAGATTTATTATTAGTATAGATTTGGCCATTTGATAGTACATGGATGCATGCATATTTTATGATTTGATAGTGCATGAAAACCCTGTCTCTACTTATAAGTTAGGTTTACTTTTGCATAGGTATGCTTTATAGTTTAGTTTATCTTTATTAATAAGTCCTATGTTTATAGCAATAATCGGTATTTATTTACAGGTAAACTTAATTTTAATTTGCTTTATTGTTTTAAGTTATTTTATTGCTGTAACATTGTAATGCTGTAATTATTGTAACGTTATTGTATATTATATCACTGCCACTGGGAGTATATCCAATTGCAGGGCTATATATAAAAAATAACGAAATAATAATACGGTCATTAAACTAGCATCACAGGAGTTGCAAGGAATGATTTGCGGCTTGGGAGTTGACAGCCGCTCTCGTCGCGATGGGAGGTTAATGGGTTTATCTAACTCGTGTTTGTTCTCTCCGGCGTTATCAGCCACTGCGACATGTGAAATGTCCGATCAAACAACTCGAATCGCACTTCAAATAACAGGCACGGCTTTTAACTCCATCTAATCAACTGTTATTTTGTGCTAGTCTCCAAATAATAGCCACTTCACAACGAACCGAGCGAGTCTGTTGACAATGTGGCAGGTGAACCGGGACGGGGCCATGCACGCCCAATCCCCCCCTCCCCGCACCCGTATTCCGCAATTCTGTAATTGCTTCTGAAGTGAAATGGGATCACTGAAGAACCGATGGGACCCCGGCTTACTTGTATGTACAGTCACCAGCAAGAAATCTGACGCTATACTTGTTTTTTTGAAAGATGGGACATGACAGTTAAGCGGCCGAGCTTGGAACTACAGTGCCATGTTGCCAATATGGACTACCACGCTGCCAGCTGATGGAAGGTAGCAATTGTCGTTAAGATGGCTGACGTTAAAACATTCATTGACAATTGCCGCGAAGGTAAGAAAACAATACAAAAATCGACAGGGAATCAAAGACGAAACGTACCAATGCTGACATTGTGTGCACAATAAATGTCGCCAAGAGAGCTATTAAGCACTCGCCACGTGGGAACTAAGTTTGGCAACTCAACCATTGTTACCATAGCAACAGGCCTACCACGCTATGTGACATTCAGTTGTTTTTCCGATCGCAACGCTCCTGTCATGTCCCATCTCTAAAAAAAAACAAGTATAGTAACTGTAATCAGAGGGAAATTTACCTTCGTCTGGAAAATTTTGCCAAAACAAAGAGAAAAGGGAAATGTTGAACTTTGTTTAAAATTCGGAGAAATTTCATGGTTAAGGAAATGCTGCATAGGTGGGAACCCCACCAATTCTACCCCTTCGGACCGGCAACCCGTTGGGCAGTAATTTCATTTCCGCTTTCAAATCTCACAATAAGCCTCGGATGAACCGGATTGATAATTGAGGGCTTTGCCGGAAGAAAGGCGGATAGACCTATACGCCCTTCTTCGGGAAAACGGTTTAAAATGTAGTGAATAATTATAGTAGCGAAATTTTGTTTTGATTGTACTGTACATACCTGCAGGACAGGGCTGCGTGCGTGTATAACATTTTATTCAGGTGCGTTTTAAAATCTTAGATTGCATGTATCTCAATTCGCCATATTGACGTATACGCCCTTTTTCCGGCAAACCCCTCAACTATATTGACGACAATATCAAGGCTAAGGACAATTCTTGGAAAAGTAAAGCAGGATAACGGCCAATGAAATGAAATTTATGAGATAGTTATTTTAGTTGGTTATTTAACGACGCTGTATCAACTACGAGGTTATTTAGCGTCGATGAAATTGGTGATAGCGAGATGGTATTTGGCGAGATGAGGCCGAGGATTCGCCATAGATTACCTGGCATTCACCTTACGGTTGGGGAAAATCTCGGAAAAAACCCAATCAGGTAATCAGCCCAAGCGGGGATCGAAGCCGCGCCCGAACGCAACTTCAGATCGGAAGGCAAGCGCCTTAACCGACTGAGCTTTATGAGATATACAGCGGGAATACGAAGTGGGATCACAAACGCAATGAAGATGTAATGGAAGAATTACAACTAGAACCTGTAATTAATCACGTAAAACATTATCGGAACAACTGGATAAATCATCTGCATCGCATGCGTAGAGATAGAATCCCAAAAGTCATGCTCCACTATCGTCCAAACGGGAAGAGATCTTTCGGTCGTCCAAAGAAGCGCTGGATTGAAAAGTCAACTGTGAGATCGTAACAGGCCATATGGCCTAATACTTTAAGGAAAGAAGAAGAAAAAAGTTATAAAAGTGTAACATTAAGATATTACCTGACAAATTAAAATAAATTAGCTTTCAAACCTTCTACAGTGGATAATACCATTCAGTGCATGTTCACGCATAAAAAAAAATGTAGAGTTTGTTCACTAATAGTCAGACCTGAAATCATGTTACATACAGGGTGTTTCAGAAGTACAGATTTTGCTGAGGGGGGAATCAGAATTAGTTTAAGGTTTTAATGTTGAATATAGAAGTGGTGGTTTTGCATTAATTTTTTTTGGCTAAATACGCTAGTATTTTGTTTATGAGAATATTATTTTGTATTATTTTTTTAGGTAGTGATGGAATGAGTATAGACAATAGTGGCGTAGCTCTTAAGAGGTTTTCAGGCTTAGCCTACCCAACAAATATGAGTTAGGCTATACTCCAGATCACATATTACAGATTGAACAACCTCATGGGCTTTGAAGGCAACTTTTATCAATTTCACTATGCTGCCATCTAGCTACTGCAGAAGAAATCACGTTATAACGCCCATTTTAATTGCATGGAGCAACAGTATTTCCCTCTAGCAATCGTTACCAATCGACAGTGGCGATCCTGGTGGTTGTTCTCTTCCACACGTTACAGTTTTTAACATGGGGATGGCCAATCTGTTATATATGTGATCAGAGGTTACACGTAGGAAGATTAGGCCTGTAAGTTCGTAATAATTATTTATCATAACACTTGGTTTCACGCTGATCCTTTCATATATCAAGTTCACTGCTGGCTGTCATTCCAAGATGGAGAGTTCAGTGCGAGGCTTGTGGCAGAAGCCTCTAAAGCAGCCCTGGGCATGGGAGGAAGTGAAAAGAACGAAGAAACACCCGCCCATGTCCTTTTGCTTACACCGCCTTCTAACCAAACGTACAGAAAGACTCTGTGCATCAATGGTGGATTTTAGGCAACCAGCGAGAACCGAAAGTTCGTAAAAGCAATGATGCCTCATGCCTGCCTGATACAACCCGTCACTGACCTTCCTGCCTGCTCGTACTGCATTACAACATTACTGTCTCAGCCGGGGAAGGTGGAGTGGGGAATAAAGGGGTAGTCTGTAGTGATTCAATCGAGTTAATAACGCCCAGGCCTGCTCTAAAGGTATGGCTACGACTTTGACTCGCAAGTTTGAGGGGGCCGGGGAAGGGGTATCGATTCGCTACATCTTGGTAAAGTAGCCACGTTCAATTAGTAGGCTAGCGGTGTCAAAGAGGACGGAAGCTTTGTAGTTTCAATAATTTTAATTATGTCGCGCTGTCCATTGTCGTCGTCAAGTCTTTTGAAGGCCGCTCCAATAACTCCACGCGGAGTGTATAAATCAGAGTTGCAAATTTTAGCAGTGTGTCTTGTTCTAGTTCACAGTGAAAATTAATTATATTACAGTTCTTTAAATAATTAATTTAAAATAAATAATCTAAATAATATAAATAATCTTCAAATTAACTCATGCTTTGAGCAATTAAGCCTAGCCCATATCCATGTTATATTAATATATAGCAGCAACAAACAAGACGTGACAACGTCGCATTTTCATTTTATTATCGGTGCATGCAATAAAGACTTACAAATGTTAAAAGGAATGCCGCTGCCTAATAATTAAACGAGGCAACTTTTTTTTTTTTTACGAAACGCGGCTAGCCTCACCTTCACAATAATGCCTTGCGCTTTATTGGTGTTGTGTAAATGCGCTGCGTTGTTGAGTGTTAGTTTAATTAAAATTGCATATGTGTGTGCTACATATTAATTTAGTGTAAAATGGCTCTTACTGAAAGAACATTGAGGTCATTATTTGTAGAATTAAAAGAGAAACAGTTTTCAAGTTGAACGTGTGAAACAAAATGTGCTTACAAAGATACGAGACCGACACCATATTTACATATTAAAATAGCGCATGGAGGTGGGCAATGTGACAATGCTGACTGCATTTTCTGCATTTAGGGAATTCAAAACATTTTTCACTTCACTGAAATATTCCGCGTAGTATGACATAGCCTGTAACCACATACCCCATCGAGTTAGACTGGCTGAGGAAGTAAAGACAAATATGAAAGGAGTTCAGGAAATTTTTTAATTTTAATCGGCGACTTTATAAACACTTTCTTCACGCTGAAAACAAGAAAATCCACGTCTTTATACTGCCTAGTCGCAGAAGCTTGGCGGGGAATCCCAAGGCTCTCTCCTAATTAGAACTACGCAGAATTTCGCAACATCCTGGGTCATACCCTAGCATTACTTTCTTACGCATTCGACTGAAGTTAATTTTTTATTAACCAATTTAAAAAAAAGGGAATCAGTGATAAATGACGGCTAGGAGTGAAATATGCACTTTTAAAATTACCAGTTTTGGGTAAAATATGCTGTTGTAATTAAAAGTAGTAAAATAAGTAAGCGAAAACGTTTCCCTGCGAAATAAGCATTTATAAGCACTAATAAACATAGTTAAAACTGCTTATCTAGGTGTGTCTTACGAAGTATTACCGTTCTGCTTACCTTTAAAAGTGTGGAAAAGAATATGCATTTTGCTTAGAAATCCGGGCTTTATTTATTAGGCCTACTAGGGCTAGGATTTTGATGACTATAAATCATGAAAAAATGTCCTAAAACAATGCATTTATGACCTAAAAATCTTTCAAAAATGCCCTTAAAATGCCCTAAAAATTGATCTTACATAATTGCCTTAGTAGGAAAAAAGGTTTTGTACTACTTAATATTTAGGCTAGTAATTAAATTAAATTTTACATAATATTTTCTAAGTAGTACACTTTAATTATTTTATCTGATGTAGTTTCCATGTATGATCGTTCACCTCTGCGTCGGCATGTGGACGTGAGGTCAGCAGTCGGCTGGTCGGTCTTGGCCCTTCATGGGCTGTAGCACCATGGATTTACTTTACTTTTAGTTTCCATGTAGTCTACCACAAGGCCACTATTATCTGGAATTAGCAGGTATAGAGGAGTCTATAATGAAGGGGTGGTTGGACTGATCCATTACGTGGGGTGTACTACGTTAAAATGGCAATATTTGAGTAGAAAAACGATTAAAATATTATACAAAATAATGAGTATTAATATACAAAATATGTAAAGAAAATATCAAAGGAAATAGACATTATTTTACATTAATAACAGGGATTTATGGCCAAAATTAAATGAAAATGCCTAAAAAATGACCGAATAAAACAAAAGATGCTCTTATAAGTTGAAACAGGCAAAAAATGCCCTAAAATGTTTTAAAACACTCAGTTTATCACATAACATATAAATACTACAGAAGCCATGTTTCTGGCTTACTAGAAGAAAGATGCATTTGTGCGAGATCGTGCGTATTTGCTTGGTTTCCCAACCTAACACACATAACAATTTCCCTCTTCTTACCGCTTAAATGACATATTGATTTTACTGCTTTAGGCTTTTAACATATTATTTTTAGAGACGTTCAATATAGCCTAGTAATAATTATAAATTGGAAACTTACCACTGCAATTTCACCTAAATTGCACTGTTAATTATTGTTTTTAAATATTTGCAAAAATTAAGTAAACTCTACAACTCCACTAAAGTTACTGCATTCGTGATGCAAGTAACATTATGGAAGTCGTGAAAAAATCAACAAGATTCCAGACTCATCATAGACTGGGGGAAAAAAAAGACAGACGTATATCACGACCTGCTGGAGTATAGTAAAGACAGAAAACATTTTAAAGCAACAATGTTGAAGATAGATAGCCTATTTTTGTTTTGCAAATTTGCCGTCAACAGAAACCAAGATGGAGACTTCATTGCAACTAATTAGAAATTCGTCTTTCAGGTATGTAATAAACGATCTTCGCACAAAATAATGTACGATACACGACTACTCAACTACGTTTCGCTTTTTCAAACTTTTCCTGGAACATGAAAACTTCAACATATCGCTCTTGTAACGCATATTACTATTTCATTAAAATCCTAGCCCTATTTATTACATTAAAATTTTTAATACGCTTTTCGATGCTGGGCAGAGAGAGGACGGCATCTCCCTCTGAATATGCAAAACAATTCATACACTGCATACACAAAATACTAATCATGTATTGCAAACTCCCCTTGCTCACCTTATAAAGGAAATACCTGAATCAGTTCGGAGTGAAATGTGTGTGACTCACTACTACGTACTTCCATGAAGACAGAACCGGGAAAGAGCTGCAGATAGCTATAGCTGGGACAATTCCCTTTCCACACAGATTGAAGTACTATCACACCACATCCCGGGCAACGGGAAGTCTGAAGACCTCTTACTACTTACTGCACGGCAGTCCCGACAAGAGTCTTCAATGCTGCAGAAAAGATACGTCATCGGGTGGCCCCACAGTTTTGTTAATTCCTCAGTGCGCACAAGTCCGCTATCAAGGTTGTGACATTGCATTCCTACATAATAACCGACCAAGATGAGGATATGCATTTCAAACAATCATGAGTTCATCATTTATACTTCCAGTGTAGGGTTCCTAGCTCTTTAAGAAATACAGGGACATCATTTTATTTTTACTTCAACTTTTATTCTACCTGAGTTTTTGAATGTACTTCACTCCCACCCCTTTTACTAACGAAGTTCTAACTGTCCTCCACACAGAACCAAGCCCGCAGTAATGAGTGAGTGATTATAGTACGTTTCAGAAATATGTTCGCGTTTTCCAGTGACGAAAACTTCCAATATTGAATCATATTTTCGCACAGGCACTGTCGTCCGTTTGCCTACGTCGCATCCCGATTTCCCCCATCTGCTTCTGCTCGCTCCACTGTAAAGACTAGTGGCTGGGCTTTCTTAGCTCTTTTCTGAAAACATTAATTTCTGTTATGAATTAATTTGATGTCTACGTAATATTATGCAACTGTTTAAAATAATTTAAATAAAAGGGCCTCGTTAAGTAATTAACTGTCACGTGATTCTCCCCCTTTCTACGACGCTGCGATATAACCACTTGGACGGACAGTAGATAGCATGTCTGAGTAATTTTATCTGTGCGGGTCGGGCAGAAGTGAAGACTCAATTTACAGTACGTAAGGTACTCTTTTATAGAGTAGGTACAGAATTATTTCAACATGAGCTATTAAATATGAAGGACGAAACTGGTAATTGGAATTAGATGCAATAGTGTATAGTGCGATAATAGGCACAAAAGAACTGAAGCATGTATCGAAATGTGTTTAAGTATCCATATTATGATTATTTTTCATTTTAACTTCATTCTCTATATCGTACGCTAATGTGCTGTAGACAGTATAATATACACTGCATAATGAATACGTTCGCATGGATAACTCAGTTCGTGAGTAAAAACACTTATTGTTAATACTGTATTGTATTTTGATTAAACAAAACCTAATGAAAATTATCACACTCAAAATCGCGATATTTCCTACTTTACGTAAATGGACGAACTACTTTTCTTCCTTCCTG
Source organism: Periplaneta americana (assembly GCF_040183065.1). Lineage (NCBI taxonomy): Eukaryota > Metazoa > Arthropoda > Insecta > Blattodea > Blattidae > Periplaneta > Periplaneta americana. The sequence goes on from NC_091118.1 coordinate 193,774,597, forward strand.
TACCTAGTAAAGTGATCTGTTTGTATTTTACGCCAGTATCATCGAACTCCAGTCGTGGAAGGAGGTATCAAACGGTGTTTCCGGGTCTCAATCATTAATCCAAAGGTATAGTCAGGTTAATATTAAAAATGTTAGTAAAAATAAAATGATGTCCCTGTACTAGCGCTGGCTACTTTATAAATGTCTCAAAAGTAAGATAAAATGATATGAATATACACAGCGATTTAAAAACTGTATGGTAGCTCACCGTCAGGCAAAAATTTATTAGTCAGAGGCCGAACTACAGAAGCGCAATTAAAAAAATCACTTTTTTTTTACCCAAGTAAAAATATTCACTCGTCACAGACGAGCAGACGAGTCCTTTCTTCAGGCTCTGAATATGTAAAATAATCGAACGTTAATTTAACTTATTTCAACATAAATTAATTATTAATATTAAATATTTTGGCCATAATAAAACAAATGACAGCCCACGAATCTCTTATTCAAAGGTTAGCACTAAACCACTAGCGCTACAACCGGGGACGTACATAATGGCGAAACTGCTCAACTCCTGAGGATTGAAGATTATACAGGGACATCGTTTTATTTTTACTAATATTTTAATATTAACCTGGCTATACCTTTAGAGAACCGGAAACACCGTTTGCTACCCCCTTCCACGACTGGAGTTCGATGATACTGGCGTAAAACACAAACAAATCACTTTACTAGGTATAGGAGGGAAGAAAAGTAATTCATCCATTTACGTAAACTAGAAAATATCGCGATTTTGAGTTCGATAATTTTCATTAGGTTTTTGCTTAATCAAAATGCAGTACTGTATTAAGAATAAGTGTTTTTACTCACGAACTGAGTTAGCCATGCGAACGTATTCATTATGCAGTGCATATTATACTGTCTACAGCACATTAGCGTACAATATAGAGAATGAAGTTCAATTGAAAAATAACCATAATATGGATATTTAAACACATTTTTGAAAATGGTGGCCGTTCATTTCGATACAGGCTTCAGTTCTTTTGTGCATATTATCGCACTATAGACTATTGCATCTAATTCCAATTGCCAGTTTCGTCCTTCATATTTAATAGCTCATGTTGAAATAATTCTGTACCTACTCTATAAAAGAGTACCTTACGTACTGTAAATTGAGTCTTCACTTCTGCCCGACCCGCACAGATAAAATTATTCAGACATGCTATCTACTGTCCGTCCAAGTGGTTATGCCGCAGGATCGTATAAAGGGGGGAAATCACGTGATAGTTAATTATTTAACGAAGCCCTTTTATTTAAGTTATTTTAAACAGTTGTATAATATTACGTAAACGTCTAATTCCTAACAGAAATTAATGTTTTCAGAAAAGAGCTAAGACAGACCAGCTTTTACAGAGGGGCGAGCAGAAGCAGGTGGGGGAAATCTGGATGCGACGTAGGCAAACGGACAGTACCTAGGCGAAAATATGATTCAATATTAAAAGCTCTTTCGCGAACATATTTCTGGAACGTACTATACTCACTAACTCAGTGCTGTTTACTATATGCGGCCTTGATTCTGTCTGGAGGACAGTTGGAACTTCATTCGTATAAGGGGTGGGAGTGAAGTACATTCAAAAACTTAGGTACAATAAAAATTGAAGTAAAAATAAAATGATGTCCCTGTACATTAACAAAGAGCATGAAAAAAAATTACATTTTTACGTGTCCATTAAAAAAATATTCACATCGAACTTCTTCGTATTAGTAAATAAAAATATAGAGTTAAATTAGTATCCTCAAACTATGTATGATCGATATAGGCCTATTCATATTATAGTGAACGTACCTGCAACCTCACCCTGAATAATATGCTGTAATTGTTACTAATTTCATCACGAGAGTTCAAGGCAAAACGGATACGTGCCCTTCTACCTCACCTTGAAGCCCAACTTGAGTCCAATTAAAACCATGATTCACTATGCAGCTTGGAGGAGTTCAGAAATCTTTTCTTGTAATTCTATAACACGGAAAGATATTCTTAACTTTTTCTATAAGGAAGATTAGGTACCAAATACACTGCACAAGCATAGAAATCGTATCCTGAAATGATTTCCACAAGGCATCTGTTACAGTTTCGTTACCTTTCAGTGGGTCAAGGTTAACAACTAACTGCAGTACAAACGTTTTACAATTTCTTAAAAATATGGACTTTCGTCAGTAAAATTGCGATGTGAATCCAAGTCAATGGTGGGACATTAGTTCCTACTTCATATCCATCACAGTAGTTAGGCATCATATACAGGCGAGGCAAAATATCACCGAGGTTCAAGCTACATGTATGTGGGCCGCAAAATTTACGTAAAAGTCACGCCGACAGGCTGAATGCTAGCGATCGTTTTCGAATTTTTTTTTTCAGCCTCCGGTGAATCCCTCCTCTGCTCCCTTCTTCCATTTTCTGGAGTTTTCCTGCTTTTGTGCGGCATTTAACCTGTATGTTGTTAGGCATCGTTAGAACTTTCTATATACGATTCCAGGTTATGAAAAAAGGCAATGGTTTTATAGGCCCTGCCTTGTAAACTGTAGAAGCTCTGTAGCAGTTAGGCGTTTCTATGGTAACTAGTCATTTGATGGAATAGCCCCTAAGCCCAATTCTTTTGTGCGAGATCGTGCGTATTTGCTTGTTTTCCGCACAGAACCAATACGCGGTAAGTGTGAAATACCACATTCAGTATTCCCAACGTAACACACATAACAATTTCCCTCTTCTTACCGCTTAAGCGCGACATTCATTTTACATTGCTTTAGGCTTTTAACGTATTATCTTTACATATTATTTAACATAGTAATAATTATAAATTGGAAACTTACCACTGCAATTTCACCTAAATTGCAATGTTAATTATTGTTTTTAAATATTTGCAAAAATTAAGTAAAGTTTACTAGGCTACTCCACGAAACTTATTGCATTCCTGATACAAGTAACATTAAGGAAGCCGTGAAAAAATCAACAAGATTCCAGATGCCGATGTTATTACTGCAATATGTTATATAAATAATATTATTAAAATATTAAAATGAAATATAAATCATTACATAACCTTACCGTTTGTTTTAAGTTCGCATTTATAGACTGGGGGGGGGGGAAAGACAGACGTATATCACGGCCTGCTGGAGTATAGGAAACACAGAAAACATTTTATAGCAAGAATGTTGAAGAAAGATATTTTGGTTTTCCGAAGTTGCCGTCATTAAACAGAAACCAACATGGAGATTTCATTGCAACTAATTAGAAATTCGTCTTTCAGGTATGTAATAAACGATCTTCGCACAAAATAATGTACGATACACGAGCGGTATGTTTGTTTTCATGTTCTCGGAAATTAAAAAAGCTCAACTACGTTTCGCTTTTTCAATCTTTTCCTCGACCATGAAAACGTCAACATACCGCTCTTGTAACGTATATTACTATTTTCTTACCCTGGACTAATCTATGAAGAGTTAGTGGGTTATTTTACGACGCTTTATCAACATCTTTGGCTATTTAGAGTCTGAATGAGATGAAGGTGATAATGCCGGTGAAATGAGTCCGGGGTCCAGCACCGAAAGTTACCCAGCATTTGCTCATATTGGGTTGAGGGAAAGCCCCGGGAAAAACCTCAACCAGGTAACTTGCCCCGACCGGGAATCGAACCCGGCCACCTGGTTTGGCGGCCAGACGCGCTGACCGTTACTCCACAGGTGTGGACTTAAAGAGTGTTTGATCGTTAGCGTATGTTGAGTGATTCAAGAAATATCAAAATTAAATGTTTTAGATCAGGGTTCCCAACCTGTGGTCAGCGAGTGATATAAAAGGAGCCCGCGGAACCAAGGTGTGTTTTCAAACAGTATTTTAACGAAACTTAAATTCATCACATTCTCTGAATTTTATCAGATTTCTGGAATTTTTTTGTTTACCTCAGATTTCTGAGACAGGGTTTAACAAATGAGCTTGCATGAGGTCCCCTTCCCTCCAAGTTTTGCGTATCTATCCGATATTTGTAGGCTTTTTTTTATTATTCTAATCTTCAGGGTCCAACTTTAAAGGCCCATTCACAATGAAAATTAAACATAACCGTAACATAAACACAGAAGTTTGCGCCCAGGCTACCAAATGGGATCATTCACAATTATTCACATAAGCATTGACATAAACATTGCCGTAAGACGTTAACATGAAAGTTTGCAAACTCCAAACTTTCACGCTTATGCTTACATGATTTGCAAACAGAACACAATCGTGGAGCGCTGAAGTATACGACAGAATATGAGGAAATGGCGTCGTTGTTATGTTTCCATGGTTACCAAGTATGTTTGCTGTTATGTTTGTGTTTCCATCGTGAATGATGATATGACTTCTTGATTTTACTGTAACGTTAAGTTCACGCTTACGTTATGTTTAATTTTCATTGTGAATGAGCCTTAACTGTGTTCACCGTTCAGGATAAATGCCCATTCACAATGAAAATTAAACATAACCGTAACATAAACACAGAAGTTTGCGGCCAGGTTATCAAATAGGATCATTCACAATGATTCACATAAGCATTGACATTAACATTACCGTTAGCCGTTAACATGAAAGTTTGCGAACTCCAAACTTTCATGCTTATGCTTACGCGATTTGCAAACAGCACACAATCGTGGAGCGCTGAAGTATACGACAGAATATGAGAAAATGGCGTCGTTGTTATGTTTCCATGGTTACGAAGTACCTTAGCGGTTATGTTTATGTCCCCATCATGAATGATATGATTTTACCGTAACGTTTACATTCTTAAGTTATCGCTTACGTATGTTTAATTTTCATTGTGAATGGGCCTTAAGATTGAAGCAACGACAAAGAACTTAAACTTGTGGTCTCGCTGGGTTACGAATCGAAAATTCGATTAATTTCCCAATCTCAGTGATTTAGCAACACATGATGATGAACTCTAGTCCAATATCTTTGGAAGTATAAAAAAATCTTCACTGATTTACATAAAAATTAAGGGAATGTTATCCCCTTTGTAATGGAAAAGAAAACTGTATGGGAAATATCTTCCTTGTAATAAATAATAATTTTCCCGTTAAAAACGAAGAGGTCCACACCTGTGGAGTAACGGTCAGCGCGTCTGGCCGCCAAACCAGGTGGCCCGGGTTCGAATCCCGGTCGGGGCAAGTTACCTGGTTGAGGTTTTTTCCGGGGTTTTCCCTCAACCCAATACGAGCAAATGCTGGGTAACTTTCGGTGCTGGACCCCGGACTCATTTCACCGGCATTATCACCATTTCATTCAGACGCTAAATAACCTAGATGTTAATACAGCGTCGTAAAATAACCCAATGAAATAAAAAAAAAGAAGAGGGGCGGTTACAATTATTGGAAATCTCTTCTGATTCGAGCTTAAAAGTCGTGTTTCCTACACTGTTGCAGTATTGGATGCATGCACTACCCATTATAGTATATCCCGATGTTTCCAGAATTGCAATACAACACTTCATTCTATTTGCACCAGCATACTTGTGTAATTTCTTCTCTGGTATTCTTGAAGAAGAAATATAGAGGTAAATTTAATGTTGAGGTAGACTTGCGACTTATGAGTAACTACAACTGAGAAGGATAAATCGTTTAATATGTTACTTAACTGAAATTGTATTTAAATAATTAAAATGCGATCATTTTGGTCCAGAGACCATTCATTTGGTGCAATGACAATTCCTTTAACATGTTTCTTATTTGTTATTACATGCAACCATAGTTTAATGAAGATTGACATATCATTTCGTTTTATTGTGTATACTTTATATTACTTGCTATACGTTTCCATTGAATTATGGTAATAACTTAATTTTAACCCTTGTTTTCTACGTCTTCAGTAAATGGCGCTTGGCCCACTCTGGTTCCGAACCCTTCAAATAACTTAAACAGTGATACAGCGGTATGTAATTATATTTCTTTCTTTCGAAAATGTAAGAATTCACGATGTCCTATGTACCATTACCATGGAATAAATAAATGTGTTTTTTTTCCTACTCAAAAATTTTATATTTTGCACATAGGAGTTATTGCAGGAGCAACAACGCTATAATCTGAGGCGGCGGTGAAAATGTATTGTATTGTTATTTTAAAAGTCTTGTATATCCTTAAATATCAATCATATCAAAATTTTGCATAGAATAAAACTTATCGGAAATCGTTTTTAAAGAAACTTTTGTTATGTAACATTTTTCACAAAAATCAGTAATAAGCGAGATATTTCGATTTATTTAATTCAGGCCCCCTTATAACCCCCGTTTTAAATAATGTATTTTGAATTCCATATAGCCTAAAATCTAAGTTACAACGAACTTAATTTATATTCCAATTTTCATCGAAATCCGTTCAGCCATTATCGCGTGAAAAGGTAACAAACATCCAGACAGACATACAAACAAAAATTTCAAAAATGCGATTTTCGGTTTCAAGGTGGTTAATTATATATGTTAGGACCAATTATTTTTGGAAAATCGAAAATTACCAGAAAAATTTCGGCTACAGATTTATTATTAGTATAGATTACATAATTAAAATAGAACGTTTGATCCAGAGAACATTCGTGTTTGATAGAAGGATAAATCGTTTAATATCTTACTTAATTGAAATTGTATTTAAATAATTAAAATGCGATCATTTTGGTCCAGAGAGCATTCATTTGGTGCAATGACAATTCCTTTAACATGTTTCTTATTTGTTATTACATACAACCATACTTTAATGAAGATTGACATATCATTTAGTTTTAATATGTAAACTTTATATTACTTGCTATATGTTTCCATTGAATTATGGTAATAACTTAATAACCATTGTTTTCTACGTCTTCAGTAAATGGCGCTTGGCCCACTATGGTTCTGAATCCTTCAAATAACTTAAATAGTGATACAGCGGTATGTAATTATATTTCTTTCTTTCGAAAATGTAAGAATTCACGATCTCCTATGTAGCATTGCCATGGAATGAATAAATGTGTTTTTTTTTCCTACTCAAAAATTTTATATTTTGCACATAGGAGTTATTGCAGGAACAACAAGGCTATAATCTGAGGTGGCGGTGAAAATGTATTGTATTGTTATTTTAAAAGTCTTGTATATCCTTAAATATCAATCCTATCAAAATTTTGCATACAATAAAACTTATCGGAAATCATTTTTAAAGAAACTTTTGTTATGTAACATTTTTCACAAAAATCAGTAATAAGCGAGATATTTCGATTTATTTAATTCAGGCCCCCTTATAACCCCCGTTTTAAATAATGTATTTTGAATTCTATATAGACTAAAATCTAAGTTACAACGAACTTAATTTATATTCCAATTTTCATCGAAATCCGTTCAGCCATTATCGCGTGAAAAGGTAACAAACATCCAGACAGACAGACAGACAGACAGACATACAAACAAAAATTTCAAAAAAGCGATTTTCGGTTTCAGGATAGTTAATTATACATGTTAACACCAATTAATTTTGGAAAATCGAAAATTACCAGAAAAATTTTGGCTACAGATTTATTATTAGTATAGATGTTCAGTTCACTAGGTACATTATGCAAATGTATAATGATCATACGGCGGATTTTCGGTCCCGATACTGAACATTATGTATAAGTTATGTCAGTCGCAGGGAGGTCTCCGAACTCATGCTACGCTCCCTCCGTAAGCCAAGTGACGTGACATCTTGTCATTGTGTAGGGACCGAAAATCCGCCGTCTGTTAATGAGTAAAACATAATTTCTTCCTTTATTTCTCTACATTAGTTTAACCCCTCCCTTTTAGGTTCATTTATACGACGTACGCCACCCGGGCCTTACAGGGCCGCGACCTGTCGGGAGAGGAATTAATCTATTGGATCACATACATACTTTTTTGGCCACATCTCCTGAGCTGTCAGATTATATACCTACGTCAGTCGCCATCGCTATGAATCACCTGTGTCGGAACCAGCGACAAACCTGTCACAGGTCTTCGAAACACTCCCCACCACTAGTGAACAAACGTAGACAATGCTAAAAGCCTGAAACCGCGAGTGCCGAGGTGAACCAAAATGTAAGACAACAATTAAAGTTTCTCAAACTTTTTTTACATACATAATACATTAGTGTTCTGCCTATGAACAGGCCTTTCACTGCAAATCCAGCATGATAAAATGAAAACAGTATAGGTAATTAATTGGTTTATTTTACGACGCTTTATAAACTAGTGAAAATTAAGATGACAATGCCAGCGAAATGAATCCAGGGTCCAGCGTCGAAAGTTACCCAGCATTTGCTCTTCATACGTTGAGCGAAAACCTCTGAAAAAACCAAGTAACTTGTCCCAACCAGGATTTGAACCCAGGTCCGTTTCACGGTCAGATATGCTGTTATTCAACACTGGTATAGACTCTCAGACTTGTGTGCAGAGTTCCCACAATATTTCAAAGACGGTACCTATACATTACCTTCAACAGTCTGTGAAGATACATTAATACACATTCGCCAGTTTTGTGGGAGAAAAATGTAGGCCTGCCTACACGTACATGTAATGGAGAGTTTAATCCTAATACCACAGTCTACTATATACAGTCACGAAGCTTGAGTTTTGAGGGTGCTAGAAACAATAGACTGTGACGGTACTATTTTGCATTGCCTGCAATGAGGCGATATTAGCGATCCTAGTGGTGGGCAACTATCCAATGTTTGCATATTTCCTACGTATTAAGCTTCGCGACTGTATATACTAGACTGTGCTAATACAATATCCAGTTATGCTTATTATCACCGACTTCTTTTATACGTCGAAAGTTTAGTGTTAACCTGTAACTATGAACTGCAGGTCCTTTATCTCTTCATAAAGAAAGAAATAGGGCAATGACCGCACGCTTTACAAAATGCTTTGCAGTCTTGACAATAACCAGTTGAGGATAGAGTGAGATAAGATGGCATTTTAAATATTTTTTTATAATTTTAATTCTATAAAATTAAATAATGTTTACAACATGTAAGTAACAAATAATGTATTCAATATTTATAATACGTCTCAAAGTTCATGGTCTGGCCTTTGTTTGAAGACAACAATTTTATTATATGTGAGTGTTTTCTGTTTCACCCTAAGAGAGATCGACATAAGAAAAACTCAATAAATGAAATGACATTAGTCAAATTACATAATAAGAAAAACATGATAGTTTGTATGCATACGTTAACATTTCTCTTATTATAGTAGGCCTAGGCCTACATACACAAAACCAACAAAAAATACTTTTTGAAATATAAAACCATGACCTGTAAATAATGTACGAATTGCATATTTTAACCAGTGGGAGATAAGTAAAGAAACGGTTTAAAAAATATAACATAAGTTACTATTATAACATATTAAATTTTCTCAATTTTCTAGTCAAGCACATATTCAGAGGGTGAGGGAGAATCCTCCCGCGAAATATTCCAGTTATTATAACAGCAGTCCATCTTTTACATTCATGAACAATTCCAAGGTTGGGTGTAAAGCTGAATGTTCAGAAATTTTTAGGGCAAATCACATATTTATACATACCAGTTACTGTAATTGAAAGAATTTAAACAAACATACAGTACCCAATTGGATTCCAAAGATAAAGTCTACTTTTAAAATTATCATTTAGGCTATATTAAATTATAAACATTCATTATTAGATACTCATATTTATTTTTGCTAAACATAATTTTGAACAAAGTGCTAGAAATGTTACGAAAGTCTAGAAGTTTTTTTCAATAAAATGTTTGTTATATGTCTGTTTCCAGTATCGATATTTTCAATTACCATTTTAAAAGAATTTTTTTTATTAATTATTTAATCGTAATGCCCAATCACAATGAAAACGCAAGCGTTTGAATGTAAAATGTTACTGTAAAATTAAAAAATAGATGTAAATACAATATAACCACATATACAGTCGCGAAGCTCAATACGTAGGGAATATGCATCCATAGATAGTTGCTAACTACTAGGATCGCTATTATCGCCTCATTACAGACAATGCAAAATAGTACCTGCACAGTCTATTGTTCCTAGTACCCTCAACAACTCAAGCTTCGTGACTATATACCAGACTGTGGTATAACCGCAAATAGTGGCAAATATACTTACTTGGTAACCATGGAAACATAACAACGACGTCATTTCATTACAGTTATAGCCTATTCTGTTGCCTACTTCAGCGCTATTAGGAATGCATGTTGTTTTGAAATAACGTATAAAAACAAACATGAATACTTGGAGTTTGCAGCTTTCATGGTAAAATCTTACGTTCAATTTAAGTTAACGCTTATGTAAATCATTATTAATGCTTTCAAGCAATCTTTATTTCTCTTATTTGATAACAGAGCTTTTCTAGCCTACTTCTCTACAATCTCGAAACTTTAGCTTTTCATTTTTTATCACTGTGAATCACATAAGCTACATCTTTAGTGACATAGAATACCTACAACACAAACAAATCTTTTCAATGCGGATCGCAGTCAGAGTTTAAAACGCATGTATGTTTATTTTTAACAGACTATTTCTATAAAATTATCATTATCGAACCGATCTGAAATCTCACATTATTTCTGGCTTCCTTTTTACTATTTTATTCCTTTGAGAAAATAATCTTTGTAGAAATGTATCAGATTTAAATCATAGTAGGCCTACGTCTACATTATGATCTCAAATCATGAAAATGTTAAAGAAGCTACAAACAGTATTGCGATTTAATCTGCTTAAAAAAACACGCACAAATCCATACTGGCTTGGAATGTTCTCAAATTCCTTTTTGTTGACGTAACTTACTGTCGTGATCGAAACAATGAAAATTCTATATGAACACAACGTTAAATAAATAAAAAATAAACATTCTCGGTTTGCACTATATGGTCAATTGCCTTGTGGATGCCAATGTTACCTATCCACTTCCCTCCCTAGAGATGACATGTACAGCCACCAGAAGAAAATCTTCCTCACCCTCCCTTTCCCCGATAATTCACATTATCCATAAATAACGTATAAGAACTTCACCCTCAAAGCTAACCATTACTTATTTTGATAAGAGGTGAAGCTTCGATATCTCTTCACAATACATTGAAAACTTTTCACATTCCTCGGCCTCATGTCACTTACATCCCCTTAATTAACCCACTAACCATATCTCGGCTTCATATCACTTAGTTATCCCTCATTTAACCCATCTAACTCATAACGAAACACAAATAAGACATAAATCCTATGAGTGATGTGGGGAGATAACAAAAGCCAATAATAATAATAATAATAATAATAATAATAATAATAATAACGCTAATCGTTTGGGCATACCTGACAATGGACATTTAGATTTAACTCTGTTTACAAAATAAAATTCATAAACAAAAAACTACCGGTATATGAAATGATTTCGCGTTATTGAACTGTACGCGTCAGGGTCATTGTAACTAGAAAAATGGAAGAAACAAGTATTATGGATGGACTATGGTCATAGTCAACAAGATATTTCCAAATCGTGAAAGCTAGAATTACCTTTACTGTCATTTAAAGTTTGTCAGTAGATTTTGATGTTGGTTTAGATAGAACATGAGGGTTATCCTTGCAATATTGAAATCACCAAATTCTGTACATCAATCGACTCTTTTATTATATTGTATATGGAAATAAGGCCACATTCACCTTCAATTTAATAGCTACACTGATATTGGTCAAGGTCTTGAAATACATAGACTACAGATTTTTTTTTGCATGCATCGTTTTATTGAATCACATTGTAACATGCAAAAGTTAATTATCAACTGTAGGATGACAAATAAATTCAATGACAACTTACTACATTCGTCATAATCTTCTTCACTCAGATACAATTTGTTTCGTAATTCGCATATAATAAAACAAAGCCTCAGCAAACACACTGCATGGTAATGCTGGAACGTCTGTACTTTACCACTAACAATTCAAGGCCAAACTACCGTGCATTCGTTAGTCACTGAAAAAACTCAAAACAATCTTACTTTTTCGGAAAATATGTGAAATAAATGCAAACACTGTATCACTGATTGCTAGTTCCTTACGAACTGTAACCTCAAAATGCAGTTATGAACTGCTACCGGTATATGACAGCAGCAAAGGTAGCTTAAAATGATCGTATAAATAAACGGCGAAACTCGAAAAACATGACCTAGATTCCACTTATAATTAATTTCTCGCTGTTGCGTTTACGCTATAATATAAGCTCCGGGGCGTTACGCCCATTTTTGCAATACTGGCATTTCGTAATTATAAATATTATACTGAAAATTTACCTGATAGTAGTTTCCTGATACAGAAGTATATCCATTACACGTGAGAGAAAACAAATACACTTTCATTAGCACATGTCACTTTTAATTGTTTCGACAGCATGTACTCACTACTCCGCGTCTTGCTTATTGACTTGATAATAAACCATGACATCGCTAAGGACCAACGCATGAACTCTACTGCTTCGCTTTTTTTTTTATTGTGCGAAAGTGGTGCTCCCTGTCGGAATAAAATTGTACGAGCAATATTCAAGCAGAAGCAAAGCAAAAATGATGTTATTTTACTCGTGTTTTTTTAATTGACAGAACTAATAATCAGGTTCGTCATTGAATCTGTCGTATACATCGCTCTTATCCGAATGATAAATACTAGCTCCTGTGTCTACATATTCTGCATGACCTTTTCCTTTCAGACCTCCATCGTATATGGCATCACTTACAATTCCTGAATCTGATTTACCTTTGTACAAGTTTCGATATGGCACTGGATAACTAGCTTCTGGATAATATGCTTTGGGAGTATGAACTGGAACTGCCTTTTCATAGTTATAAATACCACTAGGGTACACGTAACCTCCAACAACAGTAGGTTCAGAATAGCTATAACTACCATGATATGGCCCACGACCATAACCTCCTCCCGCTTTATGGTAAAGACTACCTGCCTCTTGACTGCGTCCCCCATGCAAATTTTTCCCATAACTCTCCCCACCACGTTGTTGATTGTAACCAGCTTTATCATCATAAAAGTCATCCTGTGCATAGCGTCCCTTGAAGCCACGGCTGTCATCGTAACCTGCAGCTGCTCCGTATTTTCCTTGTTTTCCTCTGGCAGTCCCTCTGTAAGCACCATCTTCGTAGCCTCCGCGGTACGCATCTGCTCCATGATCCCTGTAGGCTCCATCCCTTCCGTCGTACATGTAATGGCCGCCTTCATCATTTGCGTCATCGTAGAAGCGTGAGTTGTTGCCCGACTCGTCTTTGTAGTAGGAATTCTTGAATCCGGAGGAATGATGACCTTTACGATGTCCGCCTCTGGAACCAATCGCAGCTGCAGCTTCACCCTTTCGGTTGTATGCCTGGTCACCGTAAGATGCACGACCAACGTCATATGCCTTCCTAGCACCAAGATTGTCGTCGTAATAGCCTGAATTTACTCTATCACCACGAGCCGCCTGGTGGTCACCAGCATATCCACCTTCACTCACACGACCACTTGTGCCCTTCTGACGAGCGGCGCCGTAAAATCCCACCTCACCTCTTCTATCACCGACGTCTTCCAGCTTGTAGGCTGCCCCATCTTTCTTCTGCACCTCGTCATAGTCTACATACACAGGAGCATAAAATTCTGAACCTGATGCCTTTTGATCTTCCACTTCTTCTTCTTTGACGTCGACAAAATCTCGTCGTCTTCTCTCATAACCGTCTAGTCCCAATGAAAGACTTTTCCCTACATCTGCCCCCACAGTTATCTGCTCCTCTGGGATTAACTCCACATCAACATCCTTGAGAGCACCGGCAGAACAAGACACCACGAGAGTAAAAATCACCACAGCGCAAAACATGGTGGAAACTGAACAGAATGCTGCGGCACAAGAACGTCTCTGCCTTTTATAAGCAATTCCACGTCCTTGCTGTTTTTCGAACAATTGCTTTCCACATCTTAATCGATATGGAAGCGTTCCGTCATGCTTGTCGGGGTTGCATCACGAGAAACTTGGAAACAACGAGTGAGTGACCTTTGGATGTCATTACAGAGCGGAGCCAATGACTTTCATTTCTAAACCACCGTGAAAAAGGCTGTTTTACCTCAGCAGGAGCCTGCTTTGAGTCCACAATAATAGCTGAAATTGGAAAACTTTCTGAACTAAAATGGCCGTGGACCAGGAGACAATTCTCAGAAGTGAGCAGTTCCTACAAATGTTCCAGTGATAAAATCCATCATAACCATAAACTGTCTAGACGTCACGTGACACACTATTATGCAGTAGCAACAATCTTGAATGAATGAAAATTAATGAGTTACAGATATGTTTTCACCCAGTAGCAATCGCAGATAATAAAAAAGATAAATGTAGGAATAAAAATAGGCTACAAATCTAAGCATTTATCAATTCATATCCAAATTCTTATGTATAGGCATACAAATCTAGTACCAGTAACAATTCTAAATAGAAAACTTTGCTGCTGTGGCTCATATTTTAAGGAACAACCCTGTGTTTTTCTAGTGTGACTCAGGAAGACCATAAAAAACTTATCAGGATTGCTAGTTTCGCGGGATGGAACCCCATATCTGATTTCAAGACACTGTCATGTAGTAGCGACTGTCTACATGTTAGGTAACATCACCATTATTATGTACGGTAATAGCAACATTCTATCTAGATGTTAAGTGACACCACTATTATGCAATAGCAATAATCTGCCTAGGAGTTAGGTGACACCACTATCATGTAGTAGCAACAATCTACATATTAGATACAACACCACTGTTATGTAGTAGTATCTAATGTTCTAGCTTCGACTAACTCCATTCGCTTTTCAGTATCTTCACATAATGGCTGGTATGCATAAAGTTGAGTCTCCTGCTTCATATGGCATTTTATCAATCTTCTTAATGTATCCAGCTGTTTGCTGACAACACTATAGTCCACTGTAGTCTATTCAGTTGTTCTTTTTCACGAGAAATGAGGGGTATTTTGATCGGTGTTCATTATAGATGCCTGTTGCTAGTAGCCAGAGTTGGGGTGTAGTCAATATATATATAGCAGAGCTGTGTCTTCTGCAACTGGTACTGATGATTTTAATTTACTTCTTTTGTGGTTTATGGATGGACAGTATAGAAGAATGTGTTCCAGATCTTCATCATGATTATTACACCACAGACAAGTAGGATTATCAGAAATGTGAAATCGGTGTAGGTACAATTGAGTGACAATGTGACCTGTTCTAGCTGTTGTTAAAAATGTTTGAACATTGTCCGGGCAAGTTTTTGTATATTTCCAGGTCATTTGGTTTCTTTTGTACAGACTAAAATTTTTCCTTTGTCAGAAGAGAGCCAATTGTTGATCCATAGGTTTGTAAAATGAGACTTTACTGAAGCAAAAGTATTGGATAGAGATATCACTTGAAGAGGTCTTGGTTGCAAATATGTTGCCTGTTTTGCAATATTATCGACTTTCTCGTTTCCAGGTATACCACAATGACTAGGTATCCATTGAAATGTTATTTCCTTTTGGAGTTCTTTTAGTTTACTTAGTTGTTTCTGAATTGGAATAATTCTATGTGCATATAGGTTTGGTACATATTTAATTATATTAAATACAGCCCCCTTGGAGTCGGTAAGTATGCAAATAGATTTTTCAGAAATTTGAGTAACACACTGAAGAGCAGCATCAATAGCTAGCGATTCAGTGTCAAGACTGGAGGAGGATGAACATGGTATGAAATAACTTTCTTGATATTTTGGAATATAATACCCTGCTCCTGATGTCCCATTATTAGGATTTAGAGATCCATCTGTATAAATCTGAAGGTGATCCTTATATGTACTGCAGAGTAGTTCCATGGAATCTAACTTAAGAATGTATGGAGGATCATTTTTGGAATGATTTCCTGGAATTTGTACGCTATGTTCTGGAATCACCCATTTCCATGGAGGAATTTCGTTCACAACTGGAGTTTTAGCAATTGCCAAGAATCGTACTAAGCTCTATTATATTTTGCTCAAGAAATTTATATGGTATTTTATAAGAAAGTATGATGATGAAGCAGAATATCTGCAAGGAAATATCATATATACTTCGGTACATCATAATAATATAAGATAGTAAGATGTTTCATATTATTATTATTATTATTATTAAGTTGACGTTGTTACTATAATTCAGTTTTTGAAGAATTCTCAATGTAGTTTCATATTAATGCGTGTAGCCTATATTGATGAACAAGTTGTAGAAGTCTGTTCTCATTCAGATGTCGTAACGTGATAAGTCATAAGATTGAACATTTTAACATTATTTATTGTATTTAATAACCGACTTCTTATTTGAATAATCAAGAAATTCAATACAATCCAACTCCTAAGATCCTAGGATTAATTTTTGATGAAAAACTTTTATGGAAAACACATTTAACCAATGCTGCTTCGCAGTGTCTACCACGATTAAATCTCTTGAAGATTGTAGCTAATAGGAAATGGGGATCAGATATCACGACAATGCGTCTGTTTTATAATGCTTATATACGATCAAAATTGACCTATGGATGTGAAATATGGGGAGTAGCATCAGCAACTCATCTACAAAAAATTTCTGTTCTTCAAAACTCAGCCTTAAGATTATGCCTAGGAGTATCAAAAACCACGTCAACTCTTACCCTAGAAATTGAATGTAATATTCAACCACTCAGACACTATGTATTACAAAAGGATCTAAAAATACATTTAAAATTGCAAGCCTCATCCAGATCTCAGATGTTCTTCAAACTGTCAGATGATATCCTGTGTAATTTCTATAAAATAAAAAAGAAGACATACCAATCTATATCACAGACACACTCACTGCTAAAACTCCAGTTGTGCACGAAATTCCTCCATGGAAATGGGTGATTCCAGAACATAGCATACAAATTCCAGGAAATCATTCCAAAAATGATCCTCCATACATTCTTAAGTTAGATTCCATGGAACTACTCTGCAGTACATATAAGGATCACCTTCAAATTTTTACAGATGGATCTCTAAATCTAATAATGGGACATCAGGAGCAGGCTATTATATTCCAAAATATCAAGAAAGTTATTTCATACCATGTTCATCCTCCTCCAGTCTTGACACTGAATCGCTAGCTATTGATGCTGTTCTTCAGTGTGTTACTCAAATTCCTGAAAAATCTATTTGCATACTTACCGACTCCAATGGGGGCTATATTTAATATAATTAAATATGTACCAAACCTATATGCACATAGAATTATTCCAATTCAGAAACAACTAAGTAAACTAAAAGAACTCCAAAAGGAAATAACATTTCAATGGATACCTAGTCATTGTGGTATACCTGGAAACGAGAAAGTCGATAATATTGCAAAACAGGCAACATATTTGCAACCAAGACCTCTTCAAGTGATATCTCTATCCAATGCTTTTGCTTCAGTAAAGTCTCATTTTACAAACCTATTGATCAACAATTGGCTCTCTTCTGACAAAGGAAAAAATTTACAGTCCGTTCAAAAGAAACCAAATGATCTGGAAATGTACAAAACTTGCCCAGACATATTCAAACATTTTTAACAAGAGCCAGAACAGGTCACATTGTCACTCAATTGTACCTACACCGATTTCACATTTCTGATAATCCTACTTGTCTGTGGTGTAATAATCATGATGAAGATCTGGAACACATTCTTCTATACTGTCCATCCATAAACCACAAAAGAAGTAAATTAAAATCATCAGTACCAGTTGCAGAAGACACAGCTCTGCTATATATATATATATATATATATATTGACTACACCCCAACTCTGGTTACTAGCAACAGGCATCTATAATGAACACCGATCAAAGTGCCCCTAATTTCTCATGAAAAACAAAAACTGAAAAGACTACAGTGGACTATAGTGGACTTTATGTTGTCAGCAAACAGCTGGATATATTAAGAAGATTGATTGATCCTGTGCTATTTCAGTTTGTTGCTGTTTACTTTTTAGATGAGGAAAATCGTCTGTAGCTGCATTTAGATTGGCAACAGGCCATGATTGTTTGGCCAAACACCTGCATAGAATTGGAATATATCAGTCCCCTAACTGCCCATTGTGCAACTCAAACCAAGAAATGGATTTGGAACACCTCAAAATCTGTGCTTCAGTGGCTGGCCATGATAATATCTTTGAAAAATATTGGAATGCAAGAGGTCAAATGACTTTATTGACAAACGCCTGGCATTAGAAAACAACAACTTTTTCGATGAGGAAAATCGTCTGTAGCTGCATTTAGATTGGCAACAGGCCATGATTGTTTGGCCAAACACCTGCATAAAATTGGAATATATCAGTCCCCTAACTGCCCATTGTGCAACTCAAACCAAGAAATGGATCCGGAACACCTCAAAATCTGTGCTTCAGTGGCTGACCATGATAATATCTTTGAAAAATATTGGAGTGCAAGAGGTCAAATGACTTTATTGTCAAACGCCTGGCATTAGAAAACAACAACTTTTTCGATGAGATGTTGTTTTGACTATTGTTTTTAATGAGCCCTAATGTAGGTTGTTTTTCTTTTGTTATCTTAGTTCACAGCGATAATAGTATATGAAAAGAAGTGAAATTAGCAAATACACATGGTAACAACTATACTGATTTCTAAATGGGAAATCCCCACGGAAAATAAAATCAACGTGATTGTCGAATATTTCACGTCATACATAGTCATACCCGAGTCAACCTTGACAGCTCTTCAATATACTTCCAGTTGAGGTGTGGTTCAATCACAGGAACTCGATTTGTTACAAGCGTTTCTTTTCTTTTCTTCGCTATAGTTCTAAGTGACTTCGCAAAAAAGTTGAAATCATTCAACGGTTGAATGATTCTTAGAGTTTGCAGCGTCAAGGTCAGGTGGATAAAAACAGCTTTCACCACTGAAGCAAGACTTCGGTATGGCCACACAAGTGGAGTGACAGTCTATGGAACAGTGAGAGCCAATTTCGCTTGAAAGTCTTTACATCATGTTAACAATAGGTTACACATTTTACCAAGTTAGGAAATGTGAAAACTTGTGATAGGTGGTAGTGGTTCAGTGGTGGCACCAGCATTTTTAATTTAGAGAGACAACCGTCTTTCATTATGCTCCATTCCACTGAAAGTGCTATGCAATTACAGTAAAACCTCGATAAGACGCACCCACTTATTACGCTATCCCATGTAATACACTTTTATTGTCCGATCCCTGTACATTTCATATATAACGCCTTTATAAAATACCCCGTTTGTTGCGCTCAAAACCTGCATAATATGCTGTTTTTGTGGGATATTTTCGATGTAATTTTCAGCAATGTACTGTAACAGCAATGAAAGATCTTGGTCACTGAACTCACTTGTGCCATTAACCTGAAAAGTATTGATATTTGACCCTTTACCTGCACATTTAAACCTTCATACTTCATACCTTAGTATACCTCACCCTCTTGTTACGCTCTCTTATTTGACTCTTTACCTGCGCGCTTAAAGCCTGCATACAGTTACAATACCTCACCCTCTTGCTAACCCTCTCTCTCAAACAGCAATCCTCACTCGGCCGTAATAAAATTCTGGAAATTTTTGCTGGGCAGTTTGTTGTCCTTTAGTGTACTGAAGTGTCTGTGAATGTCATTACAATGAGTGTTAAACGAAAAGCGATTTCTGTGTCGGAAAAATTGGAAATCTTACGAAAGTACCATGAGAACAGTACTCTTACTCAGAAACAACTCCCTGATTCATCAGAAACCCCATCATCGATATTAAGAACGATAATAAAAAATCGCGACTCAATCACTACAGTTGTGACATCGTCGGGAGGATATAATCGCAGGAAACTGAAGTGTGGTAAACATGAAGACTTGGAGAACACGCACATGGCAAACAACTATAAATGACTTTTTTTCCGAAAGAATTAAGTATAGTACATATTGTAAATGTGTTTGACGTACAGTATAGTAATTACATAATGGAGTAATACTATATTACGTTTCATGAATCATGTATTTCAATAAAGAAAAATGCTAATAGATACTGTATATAAGTCAAAATTAGTATACCCGCCTAATACGTGGTCCCGGTTAATATGTGGTTTACACCCAGTCCCTTGAACAGCGTTTTATTGGGGTTTTACTGTAGATTATTACTATGCTCTGTCCAGCAAAATAAAGTGACGAAAACCATAGAAAACCAATTACAAACTGAAATGTATCACTCAGATCTGTCAATCACTATGGCACTACCATGATTAATGGAACAGTGGTGGATGTCGGTACAGGAAATGGGAGTGTCTCACAAAAACCTAGCACTGCACACCATCTTTGTCTATCGCAAATTCCATTTGGACTCATTGGGCTTAGAAACCTGGCTACCTCCGTGCAAAGTCGACACTAACCATTCTAATAGCAGCATTCGAATTAATAAAAATGTAGAGGGGACAAATTTCTTGTTGACATACTAATTCTTTTGTTTTTTTTTTTATATTTATATGAATTATAACATATTAAGTTTTAAAGTTTGCTGTTATAAAGTTATGTATTATTACTGTTGTTTTTAACGTCCATTTTAATTACTGTGACAGTATTTTGAATTTCTGGTACCATGACATCTCTATCCTACCTTATGTTTTAATAGGTACTAGATAATTCAATCAATTACGAAATCATATTATGAAAACAACAGCAACAAATGTTTATGAAAACAACAAACACACATAGTATTTTTGACATAGGTAGTTCTTAAAAAAGAAAAGAAAAAAGAAAGAAAGAAAGAAATATAGTCTAAAATGTTTTATTATACTAAAGTTATATTAAAGGATAATTTTTTGTTAAAATGTTGAAATCCAGGTGATATTCACAAACAACATTCAGAATAAGCTCACTATAACAAATTCACTCTAGAGGAGAAAATGTTTTGACCACCACACAGAAAATAAAAGTAAGTTTTCTGAAATACAATAATTTAGGAAAAATATTGCTAATCATGCCAGTGTGGTACTAATATTAAAACATATGTTCAGAGAGGGTAATTTTTTTTCTGGTTGGGAATGAACACAGGAATGTAGAAGCTCGGAAAAAAATGCAGAAGGGGAGAAATTTCCCATATTCCCTCTATTCAATTCAAACACAATCAATTAGTGATGCATATACTTTACTAACAGAAACTTCAGCGTTATTGTATGTTATTTTACATTATTAAATTTATCCATATAATGTCATAGCAGTTACTTATAGCGAAATTAAGAAATCACTGCACATTTTTATTTATATTTTCTCACATGTATTGCTCCAGTGAGCAAAAACGACATTACAAAATTAATTTAAGTGTCATTTCTGTTTTTAACTTACTTTATTTGATTGTGATTTAATTTCTTTTGGTTTAATTTTATTAAGATTATGAATTTGTATATTGATAATGATAGCAAGACAATCCATTTTTCGTCATAATTATTATAATAATAATTTTCTTTATTTGAAAAATCTTCATTCTTAACAAAGAAAGAAAGATAAAAAAAAAAAAGAAATACATACATTTAATATTTTTGGACTGCCACATTGTAAAAACTGGTGCCCGTTAAGAAAACAGTTACATGAAAGTCACAAAAATGGATTACACTACTTTCCAACCCAGATATAATCCCCCAGAGACCAAGGAAAACAGCAGTTGGCCTTCAGACTATTGACAAATCATGACTGTCTAGCAAGTCATCTCTACAGAATAGGTATCTCAGCTTCACCAATATGTGTCCTGTGTAACGATCCAGCAGAAATGAATGAAGATCACTTGAAGACCTGTGAAGCATTAAGATCAGAAGAAACTACAGTTCAAAAGTATTGGAAAGCACGACTGCTAATGGCTTCATTGCCAGATGCAAGGCACTAGACAACAACAACATATTTTTGGACGGGCTTGGGCCTATTCTGATATTACTAACCTTATTTTGGCATTTGTCAAAATATATTAATTATATAAGACAGATACAGCCGCCATGGTGGTCTCGCAGCTAGAGCCCTGGACTTATAATCCTATGGACCAGGGTTCGATCCCCGGTGTACTCCCGATTTATAACTTGTGTTGGACAAGCCCGTGGTCCAGGTAACACAGGGGTTTTCTCCATGAAGCTCCAGTACCCCTATAGCATCCCAACAAATCTCCGTAATCATTTCATCATGGGTGTAGTGTAGACCAGCCTCCTATGACGCACCCTGGGCAACGACTGTCTGTAAATTGGTCTACTTAACTGGCTTCATATGAGTGAATGACGTAAGTGAAGTACTCGTCATTGGTTAAAATATATATATACAAAAGATAGATACAATTCATATTAAATCTGTAATTATATTAATTATATGCAAAAACAAACAGGTTTAGAATAAATTTCAACATCTTGATGATGAATCAAGAATAAAATTACAATCAAGAGAGACACATGAGTTGGATTTGGGACAAGAACAGACAACAGAAAATTTAAATGAATTTTTATGAAAAAAAAATTTTCCTTGGTGCAAGTGAAAGGAAATAGTGGACATTAGATGGGGGCAATTCCGAAGCAGGTGAAGAAACTAAGATCGAAATCGAGGCTGACGAGAAATAGAGTACCGGTAATGCAAGTAGGAGATAGTTCAGGGAGCAGTGATGAAGGAAGAGGGGAAAACGGTATGACTTAAGGAAATAGTGTGGAGGGGAAATAAATTGTGAGAAAAGAAAACTAAGACCTACAGTAAATAAAGTAGCAATGTGGAAAAGTTAGCAGTGAAAAGTGCAAATAGTTAGCGATGTGAAGTGAGGGGAAATGTGTCATACAGGAGGGGGGGGTCAAGAATTAGAAATATAGTATTTTTGGTAAAGTAGTGGAAGAATTGATGACAGACAAGACTAGAGGAAGAATTGCAATAATAAATTAAAAATAAGTAATGTCCTAAATGACTTGTATGAGAGGCACTGTATACTAATAATGTGAAGTGCCGCCTCACCAAAAGGTATATTGCTTAAAGACAAATATATTCATTCATTCACATTAATCATAAAAAATTTGTGAAGATAATAGATTTGTTCATACAGCAGTTTCCGATAGTTTGCAACTGTCATTAGCATGTGCATTTGGAATTTACGAGCAGTAAAGTCAATGTGCACATACTTACGACAGTTAAAAATTGTCAGAAACTCTGTACAAACAAACCCTAATACTGAATAATTTCGAGGGAAAAACTGTTCCGGTACCGGGTATCGAACCCGAGACCTTTGGTTAAACATACTAATGCTCTACCAACTGAGCTACCCGGGAACTCTACCAGACACCAATCCAACTTTTCCCTCTATATCCACAGACCTCAAAGTGGGCTGACAACCGTCAAGCAACCAACATTGAGTGCACAATGTTGGTTGCTTGACGGTTGTCAGCCCACTTTGAGGTCTGTGGATATAGAGAGAAAAGTTGGAGCGGTGTCTGGTAGAGTTCCTGGGTAGCTCAGTTGGTACGTTTAACCAAAGGTCCTGGGTTCGATACCCGGCCCCGGAACAGTTTTTCCCTCGAAATTATTCAAATCAACTTTACCTGAAAGCTTGATTTGCAAACCCTTATACTATTAGAAAAACTGCACGAAGATAATATGTAGATAAAGGCAAGAAAGTTTTAGACATCCTGAAAAAACAAGTTCGGAAATTGGCAGTCAAGGCAGACTAAAGTAACAAACCCATTGTTCGGCAAGCAGCAAAAGCCTTCATGGTTTGTAAAGTTAATGAAAATAACAGTACTGTAATTAATCATACTGAACGCCACACCAATGTGCACAGTATTTATAAAACGGAAGCTGCTGTTCTTGAAAACTGTCGCAAAAAAACATCAACATCAATCAGTAATTCCTAAGTATTTTCCAGGATGAAGAATTCTTCCTTAGCACATTGGTATATGAATTACAATAATATTCTTCAATGAATTATTAATAAGCTTGTTTCATTTCCATTTTTACTATCATATTATTACAGACTTTGCAGAAGTCTCTCTAGGGAAAGAGATGTTAAAAGATTATTAGTACTCGAACAAGGCAAAATCGTAACCTGGAAACACGATATTTAAAATATTTCTTACTGTTAAAATAGTGATTTTCAAGTCTGTTTTAATTAATTTTAAGTGCACCTACGCAATTACCAATGTAACATAATAGTACATTATGCAACGAGCCTATAATGGTAGTAATTAAGACGCAAGTATGTTTGTTTATGAAATGAGTGTGAGTTTCATAATTTTCATACGAGCGTCTTAATTACCATTATAGGCAAGTTTCATACGATTTTTTATGCTCGACCATATTTATAACTTGAAATTATTCGTAAGTATTCATATTAGGGTTATGTGAGGAGCAGAACTGACCTGAATTATGAGATGTGCGCAGACGCGAAAGTATTGATTTTTTCCGAGGCACGAATGTCATTGACCTTGATATAATCTAGAGAATAACTTGAAGATTAGTCTTGATATAACCTGAAAATTGATTTAGAATTGAAAAACGAGATGACAAATTGAATTTATTTGAATATTATTTACAATTAACGCTAATTATTATAGTAACAGAACATAACCTTCTGCGACAGTATTGGATTTCCAGCCTCCATGACTTTTTGCTAATTGTCTTTCGATTGCATATCCGAGAATAATCGATACTTGCGGTTTTATAATGGTACAATGGTGATTTCTCATTGGCTAAACAACTGAATTATAATGAATAGGTGTACTTTAATGAGGTGCATTAAAGGGCTACTACCAGGTGTATAATTACTACATTTCGGCATGGTCGAGCATAAATGAACTTGGCACACTTATTTACCATGTAGCAGAGACGTCGTTAATTCAAATGATATTGAGATATTTTTTTATAGTTTCAAGAGAATGATTAGATTACAACTGCGTGTCTATATACTGTGAAACAATTTTAACAAACAAAGTGTTACCATGGTGCAGCATAAAGCAAAATTTAAACGAATAAGTGAATTAATGAAAAAATGAGAGTAGAAACATTTAAAATGTGCGCGAGAGGAAATTGGGGCTGAGAAAAAGTGTTTAAGTGAGCTCCAAGCTGTTGGCCACTTGTCTCACTCAAATTTTTGCAATTCCATTGAAGGAACATTAGAAAATTTTGAAAAGGAAACCCGAAAATTGACGTTACCTAATACCTATCATATCAGAATGGGGGAAGGAGCATGACAACAGCAGCAGCAACAACAACAGAGCAGGAATGCTGTAGATGTTAAAAACCTGCACATCGAGTGGGATGCCACAGTCCTTGCAAGAGAAAGAATCTGAGCCCTTGCACTGTGCAAGTGATAGGGGTTGTGTTCGGCAATGGGAAAGTGTTAATTTTATATTGCAAGTTTTAGCTTAAGGTATGTGGCATTTTTAATATTACATGGAATACAGAAACTCGTGCGTGAATGCTGTTAACTGACAATCATTAAAGAAAAAAATAATAATTTTGTGTTTATTATGAATATTGAAATAGGCTTTTAAGAAGAACGGATTCAAACGGATCAACAAAACTTTTTTTATGCTTTATAACAACCTTTGAACTTCAAAATATTTTAGGGCTAGGTGTGACACCCTACAGATTTATATGTAGCTAGTAAAGAAACAATCAAGGATATCATACACATTTTAATCTCATGTGACTATCTGTCGTGCTTTTCTGTCAATATTTTTGATGCCTAGGATGCCAGTTCTGGTTTGAACGTGGCCAGTCACCAGAACAAGAATTATTTGTCATAAAATTTTTCAAATATAATCTTACATATAAAAGTCAATGTGGCTATGTATGTACTCAATACAAATCTACACGCTTTGACCGATATTTGCCAAAGTTGGCATATTTAACCTTCATAACCCGGAGAAGAACATAGGCTACATTAAAATTGGACAGATGGACGTTAAATTATTGAAAACAATAAAAATTAGAACGAAATGCCATGTATTATATTACAATGGCGACCAGCCTCATGGTCTAATGGTCAGAGCTTCTGGGTATAGTTCATGAGGTCCCGGGTTCGATTCCCGGTTAGAGCACAGGAATTTTTCCTTAAAGGGGATTATTCCTGTGTTCGTCCATGGTCTGGAATTTAGGTTAAGTTTAGATTTAAGACCTCTCCTGGCACTACATTGTCATAATCATCCTATCACATCATCGGGGTAATGTAACTCCGCCTTCCAGGCGCCCCAACCTCAGAAGTGGGTTACAACTAAGCCACGGCCAGGAGAGAAGACCAGAAATGTCGAAAAGACAACCTGGTGGCATTGGATAAAAAAAAAAAGAAAAAATAAGACATATGCCGTCCTTTACAAGATTGTCAACAGTTGTTCTAGGCCTTGCGATGAGATACACGTATAATTGAAGTTATTATAATATTGTAATAACTATATTAAATATGGCAACATCTGTAAGCTTTGGCAATAACAGCATCTAGGAGAGATTTCTTTAACTTTGTGTTACGCTAAAATGTTTGATTTTCTCATCAATTGTATCTATACCAAAAACATATTAAAGTGAAAATATCAAACTTATGCAGTTTTGAGATAAAATAAAATCAAGACCGGAGCATTTTTTTAAGATCCTGGAAGTCATCTTTGTGACATTTATTTTTAATGGCTGACTATTTACTCCTATAGCCTAGGTGTGTTGTAATCTACTCTTCAAATCTTACAACTTGTTGCGAGATTCACTAAAACATCGCATTTCCAAGTCCGACTCCCCCTTGTAAGAGCAGGCAGAAAATCATATGGCTATGAACAGACTCGCACTAAATGACAAATGCTTTATTGCAATATAAATAATATGTACATTCTAACAAAACATAATACTACTTGTTGTCAGTCAAGGAAATCCATCTCCCAAAAAAAAAAACACCTGCGAGAGTGATCAATGCTGGAATGTACAATAGAAAGACATTAACACGTATTCAATATGCAATGAACACTTTAGTTCCCTGAAACATGGTGGTTGCTTCCCTTTTGCATACTTTCTCCTTGTAATGCAATAAATATTTCTGGCTTTAATCCTAATTCTACGGCAGCAGTTCTCAAAGAGGAAGGTGAACTCTGTGTACTGAGATATTCATCATGGGAAAGACAGTCTTTTGTTTCTTTCTTTGGCCATATTGTACAAAACACTTCCTGAAAAAGAGAGGGAAGATTAAAATACAAAGAACTGTTAAAACATGCAATAAAGTACAAAAAAATTCTGTGCTGTATCAGATATACATCAACACATAGAATATATCACTCAGTTTCGGGAAGGAAACTGCAATTGTGTTGGTTTCTTCCTCCTACCTGTTAATTCAACAATCGGCACCATTGAAAGACTGTATGAATCGAAACATATAAATCAATCAATTTTCTAATGTATCCAGCTGTTTGCTGACAACATAAAGTCCACTGTAGCCTAGTCAGTTGTTGTTTTTCACGAGAAATGAACTTCTTAACATGTTAAAGAATAGTTTTGAAAATGAGATTGTAAAAAGGAAATGTAAAAATGTTAAACAGAGTTCAATTTATTATTTTGTGAATGGGAATCAAAGGAGAAAATTGGAAAAATAACGTAAAATAAGAAATAAAGTTCTGATTTCAAGTTTTATTGTTAGCAATATTTTCCACGTTTTTATTTGATTAACAAAGAAAAGTTTTAACCCATTATTTGCGTAAAATAACTCCCCCTATTGAGAGACCATACCTCTGAAAGACCAATTTTTCATGGAACCAGCAGTGGTCGTTTAATACAGGTTTTACTGTATAATATTAAACTTTCAATATTTAGTTCAGTTGCTATACACTCATCTATATAATTAGGTCTTTTTTGCGTTGCCTATATTCATGTATAAGTTCCTGTGCTCTTTTACAAACTCGTTTGTCTGGGCACCTTGATCATTTAACTTTCTTTTCCGTTGATAACATGCACTCATGTAATTCTTCCTCGATTTCTTGTTAGCTTTCATGTTGTAATGCGACAATCATCATGACTGTTACATTTTCATGCATGATGGGTTCGTTTACAGTAAAAGAATTATTCTGTTTACTCCTATACTCCTCTTACTTAAGTGAACTTATCCAACTATTACAGACAGTGTGATGTAACTTGCCATTGCTAAGCAAGTGACGTCAGATGTTGAAATTTCCTTGTGTTTCCTCCATTTGAACATCGAGCATAAACATTTCACATTAAAAAGAGAGAATCAAAGCAGAGAAAAAAAGAAAAAAGAGAAAGAAATAAGATATACAGAAAGAAAAACGGGAAGAAGAAAGGATATAAAGAAGGATGAAAAATAAATGAAGTGAAACAAAAATAAAAAAAATGACAGCAAAACAGAAAGGGAGAAATACTAGTTCATTTTCTTTTGAATATGTAACACTATCTCGTAGTTTCTCCATTTTGTCTAATGAACTCACCTTCGTCTTTTTCTTCTTTCCTTTGTGACGGGCCTGAATATGAAATGTAAGGTTCCTTTTGTGGTAGTAGAATCTAGAACACAAAGTCATATATATAATGACACAAAGCACTAGTAAAAATATATTAATCATGATCAAATAATTTACAGTACCAGTCAGAGGAAAATAATACATAAACTTACACATAAAATGGTACATACCGGTATTCATTTTATAAAATGAATGTTCACATACAGGCATAAGAATAGAAACGGACAAGTTTCTCCATTAGCAGAGGTCTGTGAAATTCGCGAGACGCGATAATGCAAACTGTTCTCACTTTTGCCAATTTTTTGCCTTTCCCATAACCCGAAAAAATGCACTTTGTTTTACTCTAAATGGATCCCAGCATATGCCAAGTCCTTGGATTTAGCACTTTCCTTCTTGAGTGTTCATATTATAAAGTGAAAGGTTCTCTATCAGAGTGCTGCATTGGAGTTAAATCGCTCACTTGAACTCGGTCGAGTGTCGCACCCTCGAGTGAGATACGATCGGTCGTGATACGCTCGTAATAAATAGAAGCACAGTACAAGGTCATCTCACCGACATGTCTTATCTTCTATGGAAGGCGACAGATAAGATACACATATGTTTTGCTCACACGGTAAAAATAAGGCTTTATTTTCTGCGTTTATGACAAACGTTTAATGGAACAGTCAATGGAACGTACCAAAATTGGAACATGAAATTATAAATAAAATAGTATGAAAAACTTCGATATACAGTTATTATTGCTAATTAATAATTAGTCAATATTTGATTTACCACATATATAATATGATAGGTCCATACATAGTGTTCCGCCTATATACTGTGACAATGTAGAAACGTTTTACAAAATATTATTGATATAGCAGTAGATTAATAACAATATTAGTACAGAGGTAATGTCACAGAAAATATAATAAAACGAATAATCATGCTCCACAACTGTTACAGACGCAAAGACTGATACACTAATTATTAGAGATTATTATTATTCATCTTGATTACATAACTTTTAACACTGTATCACTTCAGAATATGTATGGTAAGACTTTCCTGTGTTAAATTTCAATGTACCTCGTGTACATGTTTCGACCTATTTATGGGTCATCTTCATTATCTTTATTATTATTATTATTATTATTATTACTAGAAAACTTGATACAGTTCTTGCATTATCGTGATTGTGTTCTCCGTTTATAATAATTACATTTACATCCAATAACATCAATCAGATGTGGCAAAAACAAAATCACTCCTGTGTGGAAAAAAAAAAAAAAAAAAAAAACATTTACCTACAACATTTATATTACATTTTAAAGCAAATTTTGTAGTTGTACTATGGAGAGGTTAGTTAAACACTGCAAAGTTTTGAAATGATAAACATCTATGATGTTACTACTCAGTTCATCACTGTAACAAGAACAAATGTCTAACACTCGGCTTATACCGTTCGAGGATTTATCGCTCGTGACAATTTTACCCATCATACATGTGCGCTACCTATCGGATTATGCTATGAACTACTTGGCGCTCGAGCGAAAACGTCCGATGCAGACCTCTGTTCTCTATGCTTTCCCAGTCACATAGCTGGTTTTATCCTCCCACCCCAGGTTTTGGCTAAAGATAAACTCCTAAATATTTCAAATTTCCCTCTTGGAGGATCATTTCAACACGTCATCTTAACTTGTTGTATAGTTGGTATTTTTCAATGAACATAATGTTATAAGAAAACAAATGCAATTATATATTGAAGGAAAATGTCCTATGAAAACTGTGGGACATGGATGTTATTGCTGTTTTACTAACAATGTGCCATTTCCAGATGTATTTCACACAAATACTTACCGAGAGCAGTTGATATACGGACAACGAATCACTTCTCGTTGTGTAGTGTCCTGGTGAACAGCCATATGGACCAGCAGTCTGCACTTGGTCTTAAAACTCTTCTTACAAACATCACAGATAAACTCTGTAAACAAGCACTGCATTTACATTCAACTAGAGGTAACAGAAGTACTGCTAAAAGTACTTCTAGGATCTCTGTTGACGAGATCTGGCAAGTCTCACCTGAGGGATGATGCACAGTGATGTGTTTCAGTAGATGTACGCGGCGTTGAAACATCTCCTCACAATTTGGGAAGTCACATGCATAAATGTTACTGTGAGATCTCTCATGGCGTTTAAGATCTCTTTGAGTTCTAAATCTCAATTGGCAATATGAACATCTGGAATAACAACAATTCCATCTTTAATGCAGGTTTAATTATTTAGCAGAGACTATAGAGTTTCAAATGAGAGAAAACAATTCTCATTTGTGACTTGAAATAAAACTTCAGCTGCATAGTTCTCGCATTTATTAGCGACACTTCACTTAATATATTCGAAAAACGGAATACCATAAAATGGGGTAAATAGGATCAGTGGGGGGAATAGGATCAAAACTTCATTCTTGGTTATAAAGTTTTGTTATAAACTGCAATTGAGTGAGAAGACAGCCATTGCTTACTAGAAAAATATAGTAACCAATGACTGTCTTCCCACTCAATTGCAGTTTATAACAAAACTTTATAACCAAGAATGAAATTTTGATCCTATTCCCCCCACTGATCCTATTCACTCCATTTTACGGTACTGAAATGAACAATTAATGAGCTCATGTCGAAACATCCCCTCAAACTGCGAATATAGATCTCCACAAGAGAAATACACCGTGTTCCGCTTATAAGTATAATAAAAGAAATAGTTATAATTTCATAACAATGCATGCAAATGGGTTAAGATTGATACCATTGTAAAGAGGAAATTGGGAAGTTTTAATCCATTGTTGTTACTTATTTTTAGAAGACTCACGCATGCGCAGATCATTAAATAAGAGAATTCGTATCGTATCTTTAGTCAGTCAGCATGTGGACACCACAGCAGAAAGCCTTTTGTGTGCTGTCATTAGCAGAACATAGATCCATAATTCGTGTACAGCGCTTGTTTCGCCGTCAGTACAATCTTAGACCGAGGGAAGCTGTACCGACGTACGTCTCAATAATGAAATGGGATAGGCAGCTCAGAGAAACAGGAAGTTTGTTGTCTAATGCAGGTAAACATTCCAAGCGTAAAGTTTCTGACGAAAATGTCGAACGCATTCGCGAGGCATTTCAGAGAAGCCCGCGGAAATCCATTCGACAGGCTAGTGTGCAGTTGAACATCCCACCAACAACAGTGCATACAGTGCTCCATAAAAGATTGCGTTTGCGAGCATACAAGCTGCAACTTCATCAGATGATTACGCCGAATGATAAACTGGAACGAAAACGCTTTGCAGAAACAATGTTGGATAAAGTGGACGATGACGACACATTTCTAACTCTGTTTCTCAGATGAGGCAACCTTCCACGTCAGTGGAAAAGTAAACCGACACAATTGTCGCATCTGGGGGTCGGAAAATCCAAGTGTCGTAATTGAACACCAACGGGATTCCCCTAAATGGAATGTTTGGTGTGGGATCATGCGTGACAGAATCATTGGTCCCTATTTCTTTGCTGAAAAGACAGTCACTGCAAACACGTACCTGGATATGTTGCAACTGTATGCTGTGCCACAACTCCCAGATGGAGCAATTTTCCAGCAAGATGGGGCTCCACCACACTTTGCCAACATGGTTCGCACATTCTTAGACGAACAATTCCCTGCAAGATGGATCGGAAGAGGATCACCGTACATCACATGGCCTGCCAGATCACCAGATCTAACACCACCTGATTTTTTCCTGTGGGGGTTTGTTAAGGACCAGGTCTACAGGACGCCAGTACGTGATTTGGCAGACTTACAAGAAAGAATTTATGCTGCTGTCAACAATGTTACACCACAGATGCTTCATAACACTTGGGTCGAGGTTGAATACCGGTTGGATATTTCCCGTGCCACCAATGGAAGCCATGTTGAGGTTTATGGAACATAAGGTAACAAAAATTCCCAGTTTTCATTCTTTGTAGCAGTTGGTTTCAACTATATACTTGTATTAATTCAGAAGTTATAGCTATTTCTTTTGTTATACTTATAAGCGGAACACTCTGTATATAAATATTTAAAGAAAATAATCTGCCCTCAATGAGGGTGACCATAAAGGTCCAGAATAAAAGCACTACAGAATAATTTAGAAAGACAGGAATTGTTTAGTAAAAAATTCAGAGAAATGCAAACCCAACACAATCATCAATGGCCAAAATATAAATGGTAATGTAATATTTGGATTGAATCCTTAAGAATATTCAACAAATTTTTTTGAATTTCAAAAAATCGGAGTCCGAGTGCTTTTAAAATATCACATGTGAATTTAGGGAGTGTGCCACGTGCACCAAACAAAAGACCAGAAACACTCCACTGACTAGTGGGAATGTTATATTTCTCACTTTTGACCAGCCTCAGGGTCTAGTGCTCAGAGCTTCTGGCTATAGTTCATGAGGTCCCGGGTTCGATTCCCGGTTAGAGCACAGGAATTTTTCCTTAAAGGGGATTATTCCTGTGTTCGTCCGTGGTCTGGAATTTAGGTTAAGTTTAGATTTAAGACCTCTCCTGGCACCACATTATCATAATCATCCTATCACATCATCGGGGTAATGTAACTCCACCTTCCAGGCGCCCCAACCTCAGAAGTGGGTTACAACTAAGCCACGGCCAGGAGAGAAGACCAGAAATGTCGAAAAGACAACCTGGTGGCATTGGATAAAAAATATATATATATATATATATATATATATATATATTTCTCACTTAGATAAGGGATGCAGGACTCATAAATGGATTTCTTCTCCTCATCAACGTGTTGTGCCTGCAGGGCATCCCTCTTGAACCGGATTGTAGGATCAAGGACTAATTCCTTAGATTGAGTCCTGTGGATGGCTACAATATCTGCTCTTCTGTTCGAATCTAAGGATGAAACGCAGTGGATCTCCTCGTATACTTCCTTGACGCTTGAGGACATCAGCAATACCGGTCCTGGCCTTATGGTGTCGATTGTTGCGCAGAAGCTCCATTTTTCGACAGAATCCCAACACGTGACCAAGAGTTTCTGTCTCGTTGCAGCCAGGATGGCGACAACTGGTTGTGTTGAAACTTCTGCCGGGCACAGATCTAACCGCAGATATTAGCTATAAATATGTGAAAACTAACTTGAATTGTTTCGGGAACTATCTATTCAAGGATGGAGTTACTAATTGTTTCAATAACCTGTTATTCAAACTTCAATTTCGCAACTTCACAGTTAGTATGTGTCTAGCTGCTGTGCAGATATAGCAATGTGCGCAGTTTCAGGTGAGTTTTCGACATGAGCTCATTAACAGTTCCCTTTTGGTCTAATCCCACACAGCACGTGGCTGTTTTAATTTCGCTTAACACTTTCTAACTCTAATATTATTCGAAGAGATATTAGAATAAATGAGGCATGTTGTTTAATCAATTGTCCGAAGGCAGTTTTGAACCTCATAAATGACACCAGTTAAGATATCGCTCAAGAGGCAACTAAGTCACGAGATAATGGAATAGGGTGGCCAGTTCCTTTCCCCCTTCATCGCATACATCGCTGACTAGTAACATATTACACTAATTAGACTTCAGACGCATGCAAACAATTGTTCTTCCTCTAACACTTATTATCAAGTGAGATGTACTGCCTGATAGTATATGTACAGACTCAGAAAGAAAATTTGGGCCAGTTATAACCAGGGAAAGAAAGTTCAAGCCCTAAAAACATGAAGAATATGTATGCATTTATGCCGTAAAAATAGATAAATATGCTACAAAATATGCATTATGAGTCTGAGATTATTTTAACAGAATAATAAGGTATAGGTAACTTACGTTTAGTCTATGGATTTTGAAGTGCTTGCCTCATTGCTGAATGCTCCATTTATGCTGTTACAGTTCACAACTAAGCAGTGACGTATGTTTTCTGTTGTCATTCTTCGCCTGTTGTCTCCCAGCATAGCTTTGTAGTGCGAGAAACTTCGTTCTACGTCACAAGAAGTTAGAGAGGCTTGCACAAAAGCTGTGAGCTGTTCTATAGAAAATTTTGTTGGTTTTTGGGGTGTTTTTCCTTCGAGAATATCTTGAATTTCTTTAAGTTAGTAATAACCAGGGTTTTTGGAAAGAATATTTGCTGTTTTCTCGTTCACTTTATCTCCTACATTTCTTGGAACTGATGTTAAACTGGATATTGTTCTATCGAAATCTGCTAAAGACTGCAGTAAAGGAATACCAATTGCTAACTTGAGAGGCTCCCTATGAGGGCGGCATCGTTACGTTCAAAATTCATAAACATAAATTAGTCATGTTTACGAGGGTACACACTTTTAAAAATGAGGGAAAGACAAATAAACATACATAATATGCAGTTTCCCTGCATAAATGTTAAAATATGACGCTTTTATAAATAAAGGCAAAATATGCACTTTTATGTACAATAAAAGTAATATCATTGTATTCAGAAATTTGTGATTCATGTAAATAATCTTTCAGCATATTCACACAACGGTAAAGAACAAATATGCAAATGCATGAACTTCCTTTCCCTAGTTATAACATACTGCGCATGCTCAGTAAGCAAAATTCAGATAATTTAAATTTTGTTTCTAGATGATCTGTACATATTAGCCAGAAACTCGATCAGAAGTAGAAATGAGGCATGTAGAGGTGAACTGAGAAGAAAATATCACAGGAGAAAGGAGACGAGACAGAAAAGCCAATATAATATGAGGGAAAACAGGAGAGAAGTGAAAATGTGATAAGAGAAAAAGAGAGGAGGGGATGAAAGACAGGGATAGAAAGAAAAGAGGAAAGTTGAGTTGGGTGGGGTCAGAATTGGGAGAGGAAAGGAGGACAGGTAGGAGAGAGAGGAGAGGAGAGTATATGGGAGGGGAGGGAAGAGCAGAGGAGGGGAGGAAAGGGGACAGAAGAGAAGAGTAGAAAGGAGGGGAGGGAAGAGCAGAGGAGGGGAGGAAAGGGTACAGAAGAGAAGAGTAGAAAGGAGGGGAGGAAAGGGGACAGAAGAGAAGAGTAGAAGGGAGGGAAGGGAAGAGCAGAGAAGGGGAGGAAAGGGGACAGAAGAGTAGAAGGGAGGGGAGGAAAGGGGACAGAAGAGAAGAGTAGAAGGGAGGGGAGGAAAGGGGACAGAAGAGAAGAGTAGAAGGGAGGGAAGGGAAGAGCAGAGGAGGGGAGGAAAGAGGACAGAAGAGAAGAGTAGAGGAGGGGAGGGAAGAGCAGAGGAGGGGAGGAAAGGGGACAGAAGAGAAGA
Organism: Periplaneta americana; assembly: GCF_040183065.1. Taxonomy (NCBI): domain Eukaryota; kingdom Metazoa; phylum Arthropoda; class Insecta; order Blattodea; family Blattidae; genus Periplaneta; species Periplaneta americana. The sequence continues at coordinate 193,810,377 of NC_091118.1, forward strand.
GTAGAAGGGAGGGGAGGGAAGAGCAGAGGAGGGGAGGAAAGGGGACAGAAGAGAAGAGTAGAAGGGAGGGGAGGGAAGAGCAGAGGAGGGGAGGAAAGGGGACAGAAAAGAAGAGTAGAAGGGAGGGAGGGGAGGGTAGAGCAGAGGAAGGGAGGAAAGGGGACAGAGAAAGAGAGTAGAAAGGAGGGGAGGGAAGAGCAGAGGAGAGAAGGGGACAGGAGAGAAGAGAAGAGAGAGAGAAAAGGAGCCTAGAGAAGAGAGGAGACAGGAGGGAAGAGAAGAAGAAAGAGGAAAGGAGACGAGAGGAGAGAAGATAAGCCGAGACGAGAGGAGAGGGAGGAGAGGAGAGGAGAGAAGAGCAAAGGAGAGGAGCCGAGACGAGTGGAAATGAGAGGAGAAGAAAAGAAAAGAAAAGAAAAAAGGAAATACGAAAGAGGGAAGGGAAGAATGAGAATAGAAAGGAAATACAGGAGATGGAAAGAGAAAAAAGGTGAGGTAAGGGAAAGATGGGGAAGGAAATGGAAGGAGAAAGAAGAAGAGAGGAGACGGGAGAAAGAGCAGATGAAAGAAGACAAAGGAGAGGAGATGGAAGAGGAAGGATGTGTGTGGAGATGAGGCAAGGGCAAGTTGGTGTACTTCAGTCACATCTCTGACTTGTAATGTATCCAATGTGTCAATCTAAGAGCAACAGATGTTCTCATTATTATGGCTGTATACCTGTTCATCAGAATAGAGCTGTAAATAGCCAACACAATGAAGAAAAAAACACTCACGTGATCGGCAGAATGCCTGTGTGTTGATACAGATGTGACTGCAGTTGACTTTGTCTAGTAAAACCTTTGTCACAGAATTCGCACTGGAATGGATACACACGCTGATGTTTACGATAAATATGGCGTTTCAGGTTTTGTGGATTACTCAGTTCAGTCAGGCAACCTGGATGCGGACACCTGCACACAAGTGGCATAACCATTTGTCAAAATAATTGTAATATTCATTATACACTTTTAATGAACAAAACCTATCAGAAATTAACATACACTCTGTGGGAACAATGCAGTTTCCAACCACGAACATCGTAAATTTCTCCTGAATAAAATATTGGTAAATTGTTTTTTCTCCCCTCTTTTTTGCATTTTTTTTCTCTTTGTTGGTAACTCTATAGCGTCTATTGGATGCTTCATGGTTGTGCTGGCAGATGGAGTTACTTGTCAACAATGTGATGCTGAAACGTGTGTTCAGCTACTGCCCAGCGACAGTCCTGATAAATATTTTATGTTTTTGATAATTGGCTAATTAATATTAACCGGCACACTCACAATCACACTCACATTCATACAAATTTCCAGACTCTAGACACCCAGGGAATTCTTCTTCTTCAAGAAAAATTCACCGAGAGCCAAACCCGGGAATCGAACCCGGGACCTCTAGATCTGGAAGCCAGCATGCTGACCAACAGACCACGGAGGCAGTCCTTTTTGCACTTGTTTTTTGTATTTGCACTTTTATTTCTTTTTCTTATTTACTTCTTCTCTTTCCATTTTTTTTGTATATTTCAGGTGGTGTTGTAGAGTAGGCATATGGCCGTAACTCCACCAGATTAAATAAATAAATAGATAAAAAAATGGTTTATTTAATGACACTCGCAACTTCCGAGGTTATATCAGCATCGCCGGTGTGTCAGAATTTTGTCCTGCAGGATGACAGAGACAGGATTAATCTTGCACAAGATAGGGACTCATGGCAGGCTTATGTGAGGGCGACAATGAACCTGCGGGTTCCTTAAAAGCCATTTGTAAGTAAGTAAGGAATTCTTTTACATCCAGTAAATCTACTAACATAGATCTTATATTGACTGGAATCAACACTGAACTTTTCTATATTTTCTGGCATCTGATTACACCTTCTATCATTTAACATTGTTTTGTACGATAAAAAACTCATGAAATTACAAAACGGGGATAAATTAAGTAGACAGCAAAACTAATGGTTTTGGAAGTCCTTTAAAACATCAATTTACACGTAAACAGTCCAAATAGACATTGCAACACTGAAATGGCTTTTACTGAATTCCAAAGAATAAGCAAAGGTGGGATAGAAACCACTTATTTTCTATTGATTCGTTGATGCTACGAGTTCAATGACTATAAAGAGGGAATTTTAAGATTTTTCTTGCCCTTGGAAACGCCAGAATGTTGGTTTTATGAGTTTTTTTTTTTCAAGTGTTTCTTGGAAAACATCTCTATTGCCTCCTTGTAATGTCTGGAAAGCCAGGTTCAGTGATAGTTTCAGAAATATAGAAAAAAAAAAAATCGTGCAAAATATAAAAAATATATATATTAAGCATTTTTATTAAATAGGAATATTTAATCAAAACATTATGAAATATTACAACTTTTTGCGTTAATTGTATTCTAAAAAAATAAATAAGATGTTAACATCCAAAATAGCCTATGTTGAATTTTTGGTTTTCATTATTGTTACACAAATTACTTTTTACTCACTTCAGCAACTTTTTATACAGGGATGCAGGACTGTGTGTGGTTGTTATGTGACGACGCAGATGGCTTGTGTTGAAGTATGCTTTACCACAGCCCAAAACTTCACATTTGTGAGGACGCTGTGAAGTCAAGAATGAAGCATCATTACTATAATGCAGAGTGACATCATCAATTTCCTAAAATTATACACAGAGACCTATTTATGTAAATTCTATACAGTAGGCATAAGTGGTGAGACTTCCAATGTATCAATTCTATTGTATAAGCATAGAAATACTGATTTCATTACTATATATATATATATGCTCGACCATGCCGAAATGTAGTAATTATACACCTGGTAGCAGTCCTTTAATGCATGTCATTAAAGTACACCTACTAATTAAAGTACAGGTCTTCAGTCAATCACAAGTCAGCTTTGTACCGTTATATCGATTATTCTCAGATATGCAATCGACAGACAATTAGCGAAAAGTCACGGAGGCTGGAAATCCAATACTGTCGCAGAAGGTTATGTTCTGTTTTACTATAATAATTAGCGTTAATTGTAAATAATATTCAAATAAATTCAATTTGTCATCTCGTTTTTCAATTTTAAATCAATTTCCAGGTTATATCGGACTAATGTTCATTCTTATTCTGTGCCAAGGTCAATAACACTCGGCCTCGGAAAAAAATCAATACTTTTGCGTCTGCGCACATCTCACAATTCAGGTCAGTTCGCACATAATCATAAAAAGACCTAATTTTCAATACTTTCAAGTTAGAAATATGGTCGAGCATAAAAAGTCGTATGAGACTTGCCTATAATGGTAATTAAGACGCTCGTATGAAAATTATGAAACTCGCTTGCGCTCGTTTCATAAACAATCATACTTGCGTCTTAATTACTACCATTATAGGCTCGTTGCATAATGTACTATTGTGTTCTGCCTTTCTAAGAACTAAATATTTATTATATACCAGTATTTATATATTTCATCTGACAGGACGAACCCCATAAGGCCTTCTCTTCCACCCTATCAGATAACACATTATAAAAATACAAATAACAGCAGTAATAATGCAAACTGTATTAAATCCAAGAAAGGATCAAAAGAGAACACTGAACAGCACTTAAAACACAAATACATGGAAAAGAAAAGAGAGAAAGGTTAAATTTAATAATGCTAATTCAAAATCCATTATGAGAAAGAAAAATGCAAATCATGAAGTGAAAATAGAATAGGCGAGAATATCTTGAGTTCCTTTAATTTAAAAGGCATATCAATAAATCAGCAAATGCAACGTTACCGAAATATTTTAATGGAATCTATTTAAGTTTGAAAACAATCACTTGAGAATTACCTACAATGGACATGAGGAAGAATCAAAGAAAGTGCCTTGTTATGTATACAAGGATAAAAAAAAAAGGTAAAGGTATCCCCGTAACATGCCATGAAGGCACTTGGGGGGCATGGAGGTAGAGCCTCATGCTTTCCATGACCTCGGCACTAGAATGAGGTGGTGTGGTCGGCACCACACTCTGACCGCCTTTTACCCCCGGGAAAGACCCGGTACTCAATTTTATAGGAGGCTGAGTGAACCTCGGGGCCGTTTTGAAAGTTTGGCAACGAGAAAAAATACTGTTACTACCTGGGATCGAACCCTGGACCTTCCAGTCCGTAGCCAGCTGCTCTACCAACAGAGCTACCCGGCCGCCACATGTATATTTAGTAGTATTTAGTATTTATTTATTTATTTAACCTGGTAGAGATAAGGCCGTCAAGGATAGGAAAAATTATTCCATATTTAAATGGCTCTAATGTAAACTTGCAGTTCTGTTGTATCGCCCTTCTGGCATGATGCCCTCCATATGACAAAAGAGGTTAATAATTTTAATTTCAATTTTAATTAAAAGTAATCTTATAGCTCAAAATTTATTCATAGTGGATGATGGTGGCAAAAATCAATGTAGGCCTACTGATGTTGGTATATAAATAGTTGTAATTAGGGCTAATCTTCACAATGAAAATATGACAACACTGCTTTACATTACAAGACAACAACGTCGATGACAGGTAATTTGGATCAGTCAAGCAGAATAAGTATTTGTAACGCCCCAACTAGTAAGATAATCTTCTCATTCCATTTTTCACCTGAAATCTAAGATAGAACCTTCGAAAAGTTGTGAATTTCTAATTCACTACCAGCAATGGAAAAAGTCCAATCTATCCCTCATCTAAACAGCTGAAATGTGGTTTAGATATTGGTAATCCAACTTGTACCTTGCCTGTGTGGAAGCAGATGTGACTTTCCAAACGCCAGGGCCTGCTGAAAGCCTTTCCACAGTTTGTATATGGACATTTATGCAATCTAACTAGCTTACTGCCTTCACATTCCTCCTCTGTAAGCTCATTATCTCTCAAACCAAAATCCAAATGTTCTTCTTTAATTACATCGCCTATTTCTTCTTTTATGTCTATGAGAAATGCCTCTGAATTTTCTCCTACAATCATTTCGTTCTCTTCTTTGATTACCATTTCTTCTTTCATTGTTTCCAAGATGTTATAGTCTTAGTAGACCCATGACTTTTAACATATTCCTAAAAAAGGACAAGATCGTCTAATAAAGCCATTAAAAAGAGGGAAAGAGAGAAAGCCATTAACTAAGGTAGCTATATGAATATACATGAGACATGCGCAACAGGAAAAAAAGCCGAGGATTTATAAAATCCCTTTAATTGCGTGGAATGTTTAAGTAGTTTATGGTTGTGATTTCAAATAATGTAGGTTAATGGTTGATAAGAATCGTCTTAGGGTAGGCCTAACCATAAAACAAAGAATGTAACCAGTGCAAGAAAATAAAAGCAATAAATGCAACATTCACTGCTCACGCCACTAGTAATATGTTGTTTAATCAACTGTCCGAAGAGAGGTTGGAATCTTATAAGTGATACCAATAAGTTAATGCATCAATCATGAGGCAACTAAGTTAAGAGATAATGGAGTGGGGTGGCCAGTGCCTTTCCTCCTCCATTGCATACATTGCGACTAATAACATGTTATTTCACTAATAATACTTACAATGTATATACAAAGTGGTAAATCTTCACAATAGCGTTACCAAACGAATATAAACAAGAACATAACGTCAAATGATATGTACTCCCTGATAATAGATGTACTGTATGTACATATCACCCAGATCCTGCATGAGAGATAACTAATAATATCTCGAATGTAATACATACACGATAATATTCAAACTTAGTTTACTTTTACAATTTTTCCAATGGGTTGCATTGGTGCATTCCTACTAAAGGAGCAAGATGGATGTAGTGTATGCCTTGGGTATACGATCAACTGCATCTCCACAAAAAAATTCCTTCTAAATTAAACGATCTTCACTTCCGAAATCACCAGAATTACCTGTGCACTTGCTTCTCCGAACAATGGTAACAGACATTTTTCCCGAATAGATGGCCATTTAAACGTTCCACTAAAAAAAAAAAAAAAAAAAGTTACCTACTACACTTTTCATAAGCTTACATGGGTTTTCCCATTTCAGAAGACTTTAAACATTAAACAATGAAACAAAGAATGACAATTGGAAAATAAGCTGTCACATATTATACACGGCTTATTACACACCATACATCTCACTCAAGCTATTGATAGGCTATTGCAACAAGATGTGTCTAATTTTTGGGAAAATAGAACACTTATTCACTGTGAAAACTAAAATAGGCCTACTTTACCGGTAATGACATAAATATGCATAGACCTACATAATAAAACAGCAAAGAGTATGTATGTACTTTTAATAATAATATTATACGTACCTCTACCAAAATATCTAGGCTACCCAAATTATTCACTGCATAACAAATTTTATATTAATATGTATTTCGCCCAACCTCTTTCTTTCTTTAAAGTTAATATAGTATGTAGACTACATTTTTCTTACTCACTGCACACAATCCATTATCTAACACAGCTCTTCTAGTCTCTTTTTTAGTTTTAACACCTTTCTTTTCCACATAATTATATGTGGCTATTTGAAATAATGTTCAATTTCATCGTACAGATCACAGCATCATACTATTGCAGAATTCACCAGTCAATTTCAATCATTATGACATGTTTTCAGGAAGCGGTGACAGTACTGTCAATATTGTCACTACAATAATTATTACATGTGAGATGGAAGCGACAAGACAGTTCCTGAGTAATAAATATTTTAAATAAAATAAAAACACTGCCAATGAATGTGAGGAATAGTGTTCTTCTTAACAATTTAGATTGTTCGGAAAGTTGCCAAATGTGTGCAGGAAATAAACCACTAACATGTGAAACATCATGTTTTGTTATATGTATGCACTTCGGAGAGAAACCATATAATTGTGAAGATATATATTTAGCACAGTGTCCAATGAGCTAATAAAAGAAAGGAATTACAGATCAGGCTGATTACCGTATATAATTATATACTTATGGCTTTTAAGGAACCCGGAGGTTCATTGCCGCCCTCGCATAAGCCCTCCATCGGTCCCTATTCTGTGCAAGATTAATCCAGTCTCTATCATCTTATCCCACCTCCCTCAAATCCATTTTTATATTATCTTCCCATCTACGTCTTGGCCTCCCAAAGGACTTTTTCCCTCCGACCTCCCAACTAACACTCTACATGCATTTCTGGATTCGCCCATACTTTTTTTTACTTGGTTATTTAACGACGCTGTACCAACTACTAGGTTATTTAGCGTCGATGGAATTGGTGGTGATATACAGTATTTGGTGAGATGAGGCCGAGGATTTGCCATAGATTACCTGATATTTGCCTAACGGTTGGGGAAAACCTCGGAAAAAACCAAACCAGGTAATCAGCCCAAGCGGGAATCGAACCCGCACCCAAGCACAACTCCAGATCGGCAGGCAACTTCCTTAACCGACTGAGCTATGTCAGTGACTTGCCCATATGTGCTACATGGCGTGCCCATCTCAAACGTCTGGATTTAATGTTCCTAATTATGTCACCTGACATACATATACACACACACACTCACACTGTGTGTGTGTATCAGATCTAAACTACAAACTAGGCCTAACCCAAAGAAATGCAGTAAAAGAAATCTTGGAAGACCAGAGAAGAGAAGCCAAGAGCAGTAATTCTTGAAGTCAGTACAGACCAATTAGGCCTACACCCTGACATCGATGATATTTGGCTTTTCTTTTAACAGGAATTGCAACGATAGAAGCGCTTCGGTCAGCAACACTCACAAATTTAACTTGCACAAATTTTTTTTCTTCCTCCACTCCAAAAAATATTTGAAGTGCAGCTGAAACTTGTTTCATACACTTCATCCTCAATGCCTCAACTGACTTAATTTATATTATTTTAATGTACCGAAGTACATATGATATTTCCATGCAGATATTCTGCGTCATCATATGATGAAAGAGTAATGGAACGGAGAAAAATTCTCTCCGGCACCGGGATTTGAATATCTGCATGGAAATAACATATGTACTTCGGTACATTAAAATAATATATATGATATGCGTAATTCACTTTGTGATTTAAGACAGCGCTTATTCCTTCGGATCCCGGCCAACTACTCACTCATAATGAGTGCACCTCAGCACATGTGTGGACTTCAGTCCTACGTTCATAGACATCTATGACGTAGTGCAGAGGGCGGCCACTAGAGGGAACCCAAGAGTTGGAACTTAAACTGAGACGATTCTGTCCAACATCGGGATGGGTATCCGGTGTGGCTTAGTGGATAAAGCATCGGGGCATTCCATGTCAAATCAACACAAAAAAGTGGACTTTTCAACCCGACCACCTCAGATTTTCATTAAATTTGGTGGGATGGTAAAGAACCTTAAGTTAAGTAATTATGTAAAATTTTAACCCTCAATAATGCACGATATCCATACAGCAATTCTGTCAATACGAGAAAAAATGTAAAAATGTCACATACTATGTCAACAAAAATAATTCATAACTTCTCTTCTAATTGAGGTAGAATCTTAAACTTGGGCTTATTTTAAAGCTAAGGGATCATACTTTTCAATAAAAATAGGTTTGCATCGAAATATCGAATTCTTTATTGAATGGTCACGTGAATCACATTTTAACATTGATTATCTAAAAATGCGGGGCACAAATTATTTCGCGAAAAATATATGTTATAGAGGTAAGAGTATTCTCCCCTTGGTGTAAGTTTCATTTTGGAAACGTTTCAGGAATATCAGTAAAAAAATATATCAATGTATTGGTTTGTAGCACTTAAATCCGTCTTACACCAACACTGCATGCGCACGAGTTCGTACTTGTCTGATAAGCTGCGTCGTCGATCTGTCAGGCCGTCATGAGTGGGAGTTTATACAGTCTTCAATTTATACAAAACGTGCAATCTGTTTAAAGTGCAGTGTCGTTAGTTTTCGTAGTATGTGGTAGTTTTGTGTGATGTAATGGAGTCGCGTTTTAAGTTATAGGCCTATGTTTACTGCAATCCCTTCGAGAAATCAGGGCATTGTAATTAGAGGAAAAATTTAAGAAGTGTTATATCGTGGATGCTTAATGTATTTCTTGATTTAAAACAGGAACAAAATGTGTGCGCTTTGTGTCGCAAAGGAATAAAAATATAATATGATGCTATTACGCAGAATCCTTAGAATGACTCTAGTAATGAAGAATACGTCGACTCTACAGCAAATGTAAGTTCATTAAATACAAGTCTTTTTGACTAAGGTGTGTTCCTTATTAAACAAGAAAGACTACAACAAGAGAAATATAAGAGACAGAAATTTGAAAATATTGTAAAAGACAAAGTCTTCGATATTAAAGATGCCGAGGAACCAGGACCTTTCTGATTCTGAAATTTTGTCTCAGTTGCAGGAAATTTTTCAAAATTCAGGTAAAAGTGAGAAAATCACCATTTTAACACTACTACCTAAAAGCTGGAGCGTAAATAATATAAAAAAGAGTTTCTTTCAGCTTTCGAATACATAATTCGGAAAGCCAATGTCCTGGCAAAGGGAAAAGGAATTTTGTGTTCACCAAATCCGAAACCTGGAAAACCCTTGCTCGCGGCTGTTGCCGGTAAAGTTAAAGAATTCTGTTGTTCTGACGAGATAAGGAGAATGATGCCTGGTAAGAAATATTTGTTGTGATTAAAGAATCAGGGAGTAAATCACATGAGCAGAAATTAATTATATGCAGTGTTTAAAAATTCTAACCCTGACCAAATAAATTGTATTCTAGCTGGAGTTAGTGGACTATACTGTCTGTGTTTGTGTCCTTATTAGAATGTAAAACTTATGCCGGAAACAATTTCAGGAAAATTTTTCTTTATACTTTCCAACTTAACATTTCTTGCCTACTATGGTGTGCAATCCTCCTCATATAAATTGCTAGTTCAGGAAATGTACAGAATGTCCTGAAACATTCAAAATAAGAGAGGGTTTAGAGAAATGTTTCGTGTAAAACTTCAGTGAATCAGTGAAGTGACCTACAAGCAGTGGATGACGACTGACCGATCAACGCTCGAGACTATAATGAAACCCACAGACAAATTTATCGACTGTCTCTTGGAGAAACTTGGTGATTTACTGACTCACTCATTTATATCATTTGAACAAAGTAAGTTTCTACGTGATATGAAATCATTTCTACAGCCATGTTGTGTTATGCGACTTCGCTGAAAACTAATATTTCGTAATCCAAGATGAAATTCAGTCATACCACAGGACTAATGTGCAGACAACTATTCATACTTTCGTAATATATCATAACGAATCGTCATCCGATACAGTCTCTATTAAAAATCTGGTAATAATTTCACACTGCCCGAAATATGACACTACAGCTGTACATCTGTTTCAAAAATATCTAATGGAGTCATTAAAACAAATATCTGTAATTCACAACAAAAATTATGTATTTCTCCGATGGATTCTCTGCTCAGTATAAAAATAGGAAAACATTTCCTGAACCTCACATTACATGAAGAAGATTTTGGATTTCCAACATAATTGCATTATTTTTGCATATCGCATGGCAAAAGAGCATGCGACGTTGTAGGAGGGACACTTAAAAGGTTTGCGGCTTGTGCTAGTTTGCAGAGACCATCCGATAAACAAATAACTACACCTAGGGAATTGTACGACTGGACAAGGGATCATCTCCCAAACATTAATACCGTTTATGTGACTGAAAAAGGCTATATTGAAGAGGAAAAAAAAGCTTCCTCTTCGATTTGCAAAATCCACCGCAGTGCCTGGAACACAAGTTTCATACAGTCCTGCTGTTTAGGATGGGTATTATACTTGCTAAGCAGTTTCAAAATGCAGCTGAAACAAAGCATCATCCTGTCTGGAAAGATGATCAGGCTATTTCATCTCAGCAATGAAAGGTAACATTTCTTACAGAACTTCAGGTTTAACAAAATCCATGTGACAATAATTTATTTCAGGTAATAATTTAAAAAATTCGAATTATGTACTAAATGTTATATTACATAGCGACATTCAAGAATATGATCAAATATAATTAAATACAACGAATGTGTGGGACATAATTATCGCGACTTATACGGTTAGCTTACGCTTGCAGTGACATAATAATTTTTATCTTTGTAACCTATGATGATTCCAAGTTGAAACTTATCAGTTCATTATATCACTAATTGAGGCGTACTATATATTTTTTTCATTAAAATAGAACCCCCGCATTTTTAAATATGAATATACGAAAATTGTTTCACCATGTTTTTTTAGTGTAATTGAATACATGCAGAAAACAATGTAATCAATAAAAACTATCACATATTAAGAATGTATCACCCAATTTTTGTAAATTTATCTGGAGACGTTGTTGAGATACATAATTTTAATTGAAGCGACGTGCTTACAAAAATGTGATTTTTCTTCATGTTTGAAACGCCAGTGACAGAAAACGAAAAGCACAGGACATATGAAACTCGGCAGTTTTAGTTAGCGCGGCAGGTAAAACAAACCCTCAAAATTTGAAAGAAATCTGAGTCGGTCGGGTTGAGCGCCTTGTTGATTTGATATGGAATGACCCCATCAGCACATTCAAATCCCGGTGCCGGAGAGAATTTTTCTCCGTTCAATTACTCTTTCATCGTATGACTAATTATTATTTAACAATTTAGTTCACAATAATTTTTCCTTAGCACGTACTTCACAGTTGTGTTTAGGTCATTGGGTGATGTGAATAAAAGTGAGATGCAATGAACGAGATTGAAGTTTTGAGCTAGTGGAGATTCAAGTCGACTTTGAGATGCATCTCGCAATGTACGTGGATAAAACAGTGATTCCGTGAATGAGCTACATCTTTATAGCTTGAGATGTAGCCTAACTAAATCCAGCTCACTTAGAACAATAATACACCACCTTCTCGCTGGAAGTGGAGATATGTAAACAATGTCCTTGACGAAACCCCACACTGTGAAATCCAGTGAATGGAGTGGCCATGTGCAGAAGGTGCTGTTTGCATCCGTTGCACGATCAATCCATCGACCTGATAGGTGTTGATTTAATTACCTCCAGACCTCCGTATGTCAATGAGGAGGGGCTCCGTCTTGTTGCAAAATGAACCCCTGTTCCTCCTCATTCACGAGTTGTGGCATTAGCCAATTTTCCTAAATCACCACCTACCAGGTCGTATGGATTGGTCGTGGAACATGTGCAGACAACACGTTCTGCACATGGCCATGCCATTCACCAGATTTTATAGTGTGATTTCTTTCTGTTGGGTTTTGTCAAGGACAATGTTTACATACCTCCACTTCCAGCGACGTTGGCCGAATTCAGAAGGTGTATTAACACAGCAATCAGGAACATCACAAGACATGCTTGAGAGGATTTGGCAAGAACGGGATCACCGCCTGGACGTCTGCCATATTACACGTGGGCTCACATGAGTGCATCGAGTGTATAAAACTTCAAACTTCCCTCTTTCAAATGATGGTATGATCATGTATTTTTGTTCAATATTGGTGAAAATATAGTCTTCTAAAATCGTCCAATAATTTGTAACCATGGTGTAGATTATGTGCAACAATGGGATTTTATTTACACTGATATTGTTGCACTTCATAACATTCGTACTTATAGTCACTATTGTACATACAACAGAGAGGACGATAAAAATAGTATGGATTGTTGTGATAAATTGCAGTATTAGCGTTCAACCAATCAACATCATTTCATCTGGTAGTGAGTTAAGAAATATACAGGCCGATTCTAAAGTCTTTACCTAGTTTTGGAGGTCGACATAACATTAACCATGACACACTTATAGCGGAAATGTTTATATCAGTGGATAGAGTAATTCTTCAAGTTTCGTACATACCTTACAGATCTTCCGTATGTCCACTGTTGGTGATGCGGCAGACATCAACCCTGTAGTCATGCTCCTGCCACGCCCGTCCCAACATCTGACGGTTGATACTAGCGACTGCTTGCGTGATTCTCTCTTGCAGCTGTGCAAATCACGTCAAAAAGAGGGACGAACACGTCATGATCTGACATAACCTCATTAGAAAAAATCATATGGGGTTAGGTCAGGTGACTTTGAGGGCCACGGAAGAAGAGGAGAGTCAGCTCGAGAAGCACGTCCAATCCAACGACGTGGAATTTCAGCATCGAGATAATGATGGACAACGTGATGAAAATGAGATGGAGCCTCATCTTACTGATAAATGAAGTCCTGGCTATCTGCCAGTAATTGTGGAATTGACAACTCTTGAAGTATGTCCAGGTACTCTGGACCAGCAATAGTTTTCTCCGGAAAAAGAAAAATGGGCCATAGGCCGAAACTTCTGAAAAAGAAACAGCATAAAACACACTCATTTTAGGGGAATCACGGACATCTTCCACCATAACTCCAGAATTTTCTGTGCTGCAAATGCGTACATTTTAACACTTCACATAGGAAGCCAGTCTCTTTAAACTTGTTGCATGAACTGTTTCGACTGTAGGCGGTTCTTGGTGATATTTCGTACTAAAAAATGGTACTGTCACAACCGACTCACATTTAGCAAATTCTAACACGCAGAAAGCTTCGTTTTCATCAGTGAACGCTATGGATATTTATATACTTGCTTACTTTTACTTACTGGCTTTTAAGGAACCCGGAGGTTCATTGCCGCCCTTACATAAGCCCGCCATCGATCCCTATCCTGAGCTAGATTAATCCATTCTCTATCATCATATCCCACCTCCCTCAAATCCATTTTAATATTATCTTCCCATCTACGTCTCGGCCTCCCTAAAGGTCTTTTTCCCTTCAGCCTCCCAACTAACACTCTATATGCATTTCTGGATTCGCCCATACGTGCTACATGCCCTGCCCATCTCAAACGTCTGGATTTAATGTTCCTAATTATGTCAGGTGAACAATACAATGCATGCAGTTATGTGTTGTGTAACTTTCTCCATTCTCCTGTAACTTCATCCTTCTTAGCCCCAAATATTTTCCTAAGAACCTTATTATGAAACACCCTTAACCTATGTTCCTCTCTCAAAGTGAGAGTCCAAGTTTCACAACCATAAAGAACAACCGGTAATATAACTGTTTTATAAATTCTAACTTTCAGATTTTTCGACAGCAGACTGGATGATAAAAGCTTCTCAACCGAATAATAACACGCATTTCCCATAGTTATTCTGCGTTTAATTTCCTCCCGAGTATCATTTATATTTGTTACTGTTGCTCCAAGATATTTGAACTTCTCCACCTCTTCAAAAGATAAATTTCCAATTTTTATATTTCCATTTCGTACAATATTCTCGTCATGAGTCATAATCATATACTTTGTCTTTTCGGGATTTACTTCCAAACCTATCTCTTTACTTGCTTCCAGTAAAATTCCCGTGTTTTCCCTAATCGTTTGTGGATTTTCTACTAACATATTCACGTCATCTGCATAGACAAGCAGCTGATGTAACCCGTTCAATTCCAGACCCTCTTTATATTTATATACAAAGAAACAAAATGAAAGATAATTTAATAAGAACTCAACTTGTTTATAGAAACAGTTTAATCAAGATAATTGTCAGACATAACAAGTAATATTTGCATATTGTATTTGATATGAAAATTATACAGATTGGTTACACAAATCAATATAAATAGATAAAAATTCACAGATCATAACAAAAAAAAAAAGTCTGTAAAAGAAGTGACCAAACTGTCCAGCAAGCAGGTCACAAGAGACAAATGTTTATTTAGAATTTAACAATATTAATATTTCAAAACTTTTCATGAGATGTTAAATGTAATTCATGCCCCACAGGCTAGATCAGCGATCATCAGCACAGTGCACCCAGCGAATAGGAATTATAAAGAATGGACACTGAGCAAATTTTCCTGTGTTTTGTTTCTCTGTGCGCTGGCATTTAGTTCCACTTTCTAGCGCTAGAGGTTAGTGTAATCGAGCATACGCTAAGATAATAATTGAGAATAGAGTTGAGACACTGGATCCAAACATCGCCTACCTTATTGCATAATCCAGCAATGCTTTGCTTCAAATAAATTCAAGTTAACAGCTTTTCTTTATTTCTCAGTGGCAAACTAGTAGTAATAATAATTTTTTATATTTCAGATACAATAAATTATATTATAAAATAATATAATATATTATACTGTAAAATGATGTATCAAATTCGTTTAATATTTGCATACAATATAATATAATATAGGTATATGGTTTTACTTCTCATAAGAGTTTTGTTTTTCCATTTTCAGTGCTATCAAATCATTACATACCGTCGCGAGGGGTGGCTTTGTGCCATGAGGGTGACTTTGTGCCATTCGCGAAAAACGTATGGAAGTATTCTTTAAGACCGTGACAAGGTTTTAAAATCTACTTCCTTACGTTTAGTAGTTTTTGAAAACCTTGTGACGGTTTTAAAGACTACTTCCTCACGTTTTTTTATGAAATGCGCGAATGGCACAAAGTCACCCCGCTCGACGGAGGTCAACGTCTCAACTGTCATTATAAATGAACTCTAAAGACTAGACATTACAATTAATGACTGCTTTATTATTTTATGGATCCAATTTATTTTATTTGAGTACATAATGTACCTAGATGTATTAATTATGTTATATTTCCGCTGTGTCGACTGCTAGCTGGTGTGATGTCAGCGCCAACTCTAGGGAGAAAGCAGAATCTGACGCTTTAGCTGGCTTGAAGGTCATTGAAATCAGTCCGGCTACATCAAAGGTACCGACGCGAAGTGTCCATTCTTTATAATCCCTATTCGCTGCTGCACCCTTGGGCTAGCATCTCTTACCCGCGGATAAGAGACTGCACTATGGTGCATCCGTGGCTAGTGGCGGGTATGTTCTCTACCTCTTCCTGCTGCACGATGGGGCATATTACATTGCACTGCTTACCCATTACCCATTTCAGCGTGTGCTGACGATCACTGGGATAGATGAATAACATTAAATACCAAATGAAGTGTACGCATCAAAGAACAGATCAATTTTAAATTAATTACGGTTCTTTTTAAACATTTTTCAAGTAAAATTATTAACGTATTTAATGTTGCTAATCTTTATGATTAAGATGTATTGTTTTGGGCACACAATACAAGCCAACACAGATCAATAATAATCAAGATTACTATTTTTAATCATGCACTGCATAAAAATATTTTACGCTTATTATGCATTATGTTAAATCCTTATTTCAATATCTCCCAGAAAGTTTGAGCACAAAAAATTATCATACGAGATCCTGTTCTGCATTGTAAGACAGTTCAAAATTGAATGGCAACGCAATATTAAAAAGTTCCATCCATCAGAATATATAAATGCACAAGTATTAGGCGTGTAAAAATATTTCATTTCTAACAATTATTATGTATATGAAATTTCTGCCTTTTTACAATGAAATATATAGGCATTCCTATTGTTCTGTATAAAAATTGATTAATTTCTGTAGAAAACTTTATCACATTAATTTCCATCTCCCACTGAAGAAAAAAAAAATCGTTGCATATATATTATAATAGTGGTTCTCTCCCAACCCACCCTAAGATCATGAACAATAACATAGCTGCTAAATTGAGTCTGGAAGAGTCCTTATCCATCACACCGTTATGATGGAACATGTCACTGCCACCTCAAGACTTCGGAGTGATGCGCCCCACCTCTCCAGGCAGCAACACCCGAACAATGACATGGTTAGGCTACTAATTTGACGGCTGCACACACCTGCAATGAAATCAACACATCATTATTTATAAAAAGTATATACAAATATTGCTGATACCGAGAAAAATAAGTTTAGAAATATTCTCGTCCATAATACTGTTCCAAAGAAGTGATTTTAAGCTTATCACTTGTCTGTACAGATGTACTTGATATTCCTTAGATCCAACATAGATCTTTATCAGACTAGATCAGATATACATTTCTTTAACACTAGAAATAAAAATAAATTAGATTACACAAGGTGCAGATTGAGTGTGAGCTCAAATACCTGCTTTTTTAATGGCATAAATATGTTGTTGTTTTCTAATGCCAGACGTTTGACAATAAAGTCATTTGACCTCTTGCACTCCAATATTTTTCAAAGATATTATCATGGCCAGGCACTGAAGCACAGATTTTGAGGTGTTCCGAATCCATTTCTTGGTTTGAGTTGCACAATGGGCAGTTAGGGGACTGATATATTCCAATTCTATGCAGGTGTTTGGCCAAACAATCATGGCCTGTTGCCAATCTAAATGCAGCTACAGACGATTTTCGTGGTAAATCGGGAATTAACTGTGGATTATGATGCAGAGAGTTCCATTTATTCCCTTGAGATTGTGTTATCAAATTTTGTTTGTTGAAGTCTAAGTATGATTCTGTACCATTAAAGTAGTCCCCGCCCGGAGATCTGATTGGGAGACTATTTTACCTCCGGATAATTTTACCTTAATGGTACTCATTTCATATTGGAGTGAAAATGGCAAGTTGTAGCCGATTTAAGTGAACACCATATTTTAACATTTTGGTGGCTACTTCATTCACACACAACCCCCAGAATGTCTGGAGGACCACACCTGCTGTTGGTCGACGGGTCCACTGGACCTAGCTGGGAGATCTTGTTGATCACCAGCTTTCCCTCCTTAAGCCACTGGAGGACGATTTTAGTGCCATAGCAGGTCAGCACTAGTAACAGAAAAGTAGAAAGAGGAGGAAGGAAAGGGAAATGAACCCCTAGGCCTCGAATGCTCTAATGCCGTCGGGGTCGAAGAAAGTAAGAGTTCAGTCAGAGGACTGGATAGGAAAGGGTAAAGAGGGAATTAGGTATCGAATAGAGGAAAATTATACCAAATTCAGTCATTAACTCATCAAGCTGACCAGTGCTAATTGATGAGTAGCCCCTCCCTTTAGTTCAGCAAGAAAAATTATGCTTACTAACAGCTGCACCACGGGAAGATAGGGATGGGACATTGGGTATTTGTCCAAGTTGGTTCCTTAAAGCCTTCAATGGAAAGGATTAATGGCTCTCCCCTCTGTATCCGACAGATACTCTTTTGCAGCCAAAAAATGGCATAAATATATTTAATAAGTTACCATTGGAGGCGAGAAAGTTACCAATAAATAGGTTTAAGTCCTGCATACATAGATGGCTGCTGAACAGACCTTGCTATTCAGTTAATGAATTCATGGAGTGTGATATAAATATTGTATTTTAGAAATGTAATCCTTTCTTTATATTTTAATTTGTCTCTTTGTATTTTAATTATACCTTTTGTCCTTATATAATGTGTTAACGTACAGCATACTCTGTTTATCTCTCAGTGTTTGTTTTGTTTATTTGTCAGTGTTTGTTTATTTGCCTATGTATGTTTATTTGCTTATAATTATTTGTTTATTTGTCTATATTTATTTGTGCTAAGTTTATTTATTTGTGCATGTGTGAGTGTATATGTGCGTGTGTATATTATCGAACCTGACGATGTCATATCCAGGCCTTGTACACTGGTTTCTGACAAATAAATATTATTATTATTATTATTATTATTATCATTATTATTATTAATTTCTCCTAAACTATTGCATAATTTTGTTCATATTCTGTTCCACAAGTCAAGTTATAATAAAGCACATGAAATACAGTCGAACCTCCATACAACGAAAACGGATATAAAAATCTGATCAGTCCTGGCATATTTCCTATATTTTAAATATGTTTATGCTCGACCATGCCGAAATGTACTAATTATACACCTGGTAGCAGTCCTTTAATGCATGTCATTAAAGTACACCTACTCATTAAAGTACAGGTCTTCAGCCAATGATAACTCAGCTTACATGTGTTTAGCCAATGAGAAGTCAGCTTTGTACCGTTTTATAAAACCGCAAGTATCGATTATTCTCGGATATGCAATCGAAAGAGAATTAGCGAAAAGTCACGGAGGCTGAAATCCAATACTGTCGCAGAAGGTTATGTTCTGTTACTATAATAATTAGCGTTAATTGTAAATAATATTCAAATAAATTCAATTTGTCATCTCGTTTTTCAATGTCGAATTCAATAATCAAAGTTATACCACGTTTAACGGGATTACACAAGGTCAGTGACATTATTGTTCCTCGGAAAAAATCAATACTTTCGCGTCTGCGCACATCTCACAATTCACGACCTAGAACAAGGTCACTTCCGATCTTGTCAGATACAAATAAAATGTATACATCTGAATGCCGGTAATTTCAAGTTATAAATATGGTCGAGCATAAAAAGTCGTATGAAACTCGCCTATAATGGTAATTAAGAAGCTCGTATGAAAATTATGAAACTCGCTTGCACTCGTTTCATAAACATCCATACTCGCTTTCTTAATTACTATCATTATAGGCTCGTTGCATAATGTACTATTTGTCCATGATTACAATGATTGTCAAACTTTGTAGAAACCCTCCTGGGACGATAAAAACATTTTTATATATACAATATACAGGCTGTCTTGATTAATGAATTCAATAAAAGAACTCCCTTGAAATTAAATTTAAATCAAATATCTTATTACAATAATACCGGACAACTGTATACTAGCAGCATTGACGTGAGTGCGAAATGTCGCAGAGCTGACATCTAGCGGAGAGTTGTGGTATTACGTCCACAAATACAAATATTAACATAGCGGGAATCTGACTATTGTTTAAAACGTGAGGTAAATAGTATAATTGATAGCCGTCCCAACCAGGTTTAATAATCAGCCTCCTAATCAATTCTAAATGAATATGTGGAATAATATATGAGACACTTAAGAAATGTTGAATAGTATTTAATGTAACATCAAAGCTAATTTATAATTCACACGTAAGATGCATGTATTTTGATTCCAGTAATTTGATTTTGAATTGTAGCATTTCATTTAAAGCTAATTTAAACTAAACATGATCTGTATAATTTCGTATTACTTTTCGTAATTAATTGTTACATATTTTTTCTTTGCATTAGTGAGACAAAATTAATTCCGACATTAAGAATGAATTTATAATAATGTTTTATATGCGCATTTCTGACAACTGCAAAAATAAAATTGGTAGTAGTCTGATGCTTGTAATAATTAGTAAAGGCATGTGGACAACAATAAAACTTAATTTGATATAACCTTAAAATTTCCAATACATTTTAACTTCTATTCATTCATTAGGCCTAAATAAAAAAAAACTAATTTTTATTGTCCTATCAACACAGAGACAACGGCATTAGACCTACTAAAGAATATTGTTGATTCACGTTTTATGATCCCTCAGAAATCGGAAGTACAATTTGAAGCAATATGTAATGCTGTACTTGTAGCAGTTATAAACAGCACATATACATCCTTACATATTAAAACAGCACTATAGTCCCGTCGCTCTAATTTCCGGCAGCCAATCACATTGCAGATCGGCTACATTTAAACGTGTGCATCTTGTAATTCGCTAATGAAGACGTCATTCATTTCCTAAGGCTCGATAAATACTTAATATAATCGCCCGCCATTTTGGCTCTTTCGTTGGCGTTCGCAGAAAGCACACGAGGACGTTATTTGCTGCTCAATTATTTGCTGAATTACAGTGCATTTGATTTATTATCATAGGAGCTACGACATGATAATGTTTAACGGTGTGGCAAATAGATCCCTCGTCTGGTAGCTCGGCAACGAAAGAACAAAAATGGCGAACGATACTACCTACCTAGACTTTATAGAGCCTTCACTTCCTAAGACGTCAGCAAAGAGCAGGAGTCATGCCAGGAATAAGAGTGTCGCGACTATAATTAATAAAACTCTTTACTAGCCCAACAACAATCTACATTATAGTAGATTACAGCTTGCTTCATGGGTTTCAGCACACCATGCCACCTAGGTAGCAGCACCTGCACTGTTAGCACGCAGAACTGCTAGCTGTCCGGTATTATTACAGTAAGGTATTTGCTTAAATCAGACATCTCCTTTGAAAAGACCAGATGCAAATAGTAATTATCACTTATACACTCCATCTTTCTCAGCAATTTGCATGTACATGCAGCAAAATTTCAGACAGAGCTTCATTCTGTTCATGCCAAACAACTGACGGATATTGTTATAGCCACATACAAGTTTCGTCTTGCGTTACAAAAGACTGTGGAAGTAAATCCATAAACAAGACTGTGCATGTGTGAAGGCTTAATGTAGGTTTGTCATCATCATCAACTGGCTCTACAAGCCTGGGTGGGTTTTGGCTGCTCGTACAACAGTCCTCCATTCTGTCCTATCTTCAGTCTTCTTTCTCCAACCCCTCACTCCCATTATTTCTAGGTCCCTGATGACCCCATCCAGCCATCTCTTCTTAGGTCTTCCTTTCCTTCTTCTGTTGTGGACTTCCCTTGTAGTATTCTCTTGGGAATTCTGTTTTCGTCCATTCTCTGTATATGTCCCAGCCATCTCAACCTCTGGGATTTTATAAATCTGACAATATCTTGTCCCCCAATCAGTTTATCGATTTCTTCATTATAACGTATCCGCCATTCGTTGTTTTCATATACTGGTCCATATATTTTTCTCTCGAAACATCGTAGGAGATCTTCTTCTACTTTAGTTAGTGTCCATGCCTCAGATCCATATGTTATTACCGGTCGAACTAAAGTGTGGTATATGTTTAGTTTGGTTGTTCTCGTAATTAGCCGACTACTAAGCAATTTAACATTCGCAAAGTATGCTCTGTTGCCTGCCAGTATTCTGTCCTTCACAGTTACGCTCATATCGCAGTTGTAATCGATTATGGCGCCCAAGTATTTAAATTGTTTAACTGCTTCAAACCATGTATTGTGGGTCCCTATCACCACGGCATGGCGCGTCCTCAGGTTGCAGATCGAGGAGACGGCCTCCAGATATGGAGGGTAGCTGTGACTATATTGAATAAGCAATCGCAGACAGCCGATGAGGTGTGGTCCTCCAGCTTGGGGGTTGGGCGAAGGGCTAACAACCCATCACCGTAAAAAACAGCTTGTTACGAATCCTTCAAATAAGCCTCGGAATGGGACTGATTCTCTGGCACGACCACAGCAAAGCAGACGTTTGAGATGGGTAGGGCAATTAGCACGTATGGGCGAATCCAGAAATGCATATTGAGTGTTAGTTGGGAGGCCGGAGGGAAAAAGACCTTTAGGGAGGCCGAGACGTAGATGGGAAGATAATATTAAAATGGATTTGAGGGAGGTGGGATATGATGATAGAGACAGGATTAATCTTGCTCAGGATAGGGACCAATGGCGGGCTTATGTGAGGACGGCAATGAACCTCCGGGTTCCTTAAAAGCCAGTAAGTAAGTAAGTAACTGCTTCAAACGTCATATCTCCTACTGATATGTTTTGAGGAATGTTTCTAGTTTTGGCTGTAGGCATTATCATATATTTAGTTTTCTCTTGATTAATCATTAATCCCATTGGTTGAGCTGCATTAGAAAGTTCTGCAGTTAATCGTTTAAGGGTTGCCAGGTTCCTAGTGACAATGGTAATATCATCTACGTATGCACATATTTGGCTTGGCTTTTGGTCTATTTTTTCGATTGCCTGATGTATTGCCAGGTTAAATAATGTTGTGGATAATCCATCTCCCTGTTTCACCCCAGCATTAAAAGAGATGCTATTAATGTAGGTTTGTAACGTGACAAATATTTACCTCATCGTGTGGAGAGGAGCTTCCAGCGCAGAAATAGGAATGCAGACACTCTCAGCACGAAGAAAATGATGACTAAGGCAACAATATCAAGAGTGAAGTCTGCGTCCACCATGTCCAGTTCCTCTAGGGTCGTCATAGGAGACTTGAAGTGACAGTACACCTGGAAGCCACATTATAACATGACTTATCAAGAAATCAAATCAAGTCAGGAGAAGATATGAGTAAACATGGCTTATATGGATAATAGAAACACACAATCTAGCATTTGCTGTGGTAGTGATAGAGAATGTATGTGTGTGTGTGTTTAATATCACTCAAGTTGCTTTTATTGTTAGTAAAACCCAGCCATGGCTCATAATAAAAGGCTCTGTGGCAAGGCTGTTTCTACAAAAATCTAAGAATATATTTTTTAATACAGTAGAAGCCCGATATAGCGTGGTACGAATACAGTGGATTTTGATATAACACAGTGAAGAATATGTCCCCCCGAGAGAACAATACCATTATTAATTTATTAGCAACATTCTGAGTTGTTGGAGATTCAGTACACTCATTCATTAGTGTACATAAAAATCACTAAATCTATCTCGAGTTGAAAGGGAGTCCCCTGCCATTCCACATTTCTCAATGTTTTGACACTGACTATTTTTGTGAAGTGTAGGGAATTCCTAACGGTTTAAAACCAGTTAAGTACTAAATAAAGAGTTAACCCTGCAGCAAACGTTTTTTGAGAGGGTTTAAATGTGGTAAGGCTGGGATTATGATCAATGTTCACTTGCGTTACGTTATCTTGCTTTCGTCTGTACGTTGAACTTCCACCAAACGTTCAAGGTTGTGTGTTACGATCGAGGTTCGTGACAACTATACACTCTACCGGCCATAATGAGTACCGAAATGCACACGTCGAACAGTCAGCTGTTTATGATAAAAATTAAATTTTACGGCAACTTTGTTTGAGATAACATAAAACACCGGTATTCAAAAATATGTTATACATCTTGATTACACAACTTTTAAAACTATCTCACTTCGGAATATGTATTACATGACTTTCTCGTGTTAAATTCTATCGTACCTGGTTAACATGTTTCGACCTGATATTGACCTTCTTCAGAAAATATGTTACGACAGAATAATATAGAATTACGATAATGATATAATAATAATAATAATAATAATAATAATAATAATAATAATAATAATGATGATGAAAAAACCATAGTAACTGGACTAGTATGAATTACGGATATATTATTTATATAGTAAAATCCCTTTTATACTTTTCGATTGCTGGTAAAATTCATGTTCTGGAAATAAAAAGTTAATTAAGTAGTAAAATATCGCTGCAATCGAAAAATATTGGGAATAAATTTGAATAAGGAACAAAAAAGGTTTCCTTCCCAGGCAGGATTTGAACCAAGAAAGTCTTAGTTACCAGTCTATTGTGCTCTGGAGTGAACAAGGCTCTGAAATCAGCTACAAGGGTCAGTCCGGTTTTTTTTGCCACTACTGTACATAGTACAACTGTTGAATTAGGTGTTATGAATGTTTTCATATTTGCTGCTATTATGTTTAATTTTAGACAAAAATGTGTTTTATGCCATATAGAGGAAATACATGTAATTTTTAATTAATATTATTTTATTTAATATTTCAGTAGCAATATGGCCGCATCTACAACGAAAGAAGAGGTGAAAATAAATTAAACGCGTTGCCGCACTTCTGATTCGTGATTGGAAGCATTCAACTTACGTTCCTTTGCGTTTGTGGAAGCTAGACCTTGGCAATGTCGAATTAGCGCCATCTTGCATTCATCCACTTTAACGTTAAGTGTAATCAAATTCACAGTGTTTGTATTTGTCAAACTTCAACGAACTTCACCGCAACGCAAATGAACAATGATCATAATTCCAGCCTAATAACGTACCTGATGACATTTCAATTTCTCGCGACCAAATGAGTAGGTGGCAAGAGCTGTTCCTTCGAAACCATAACGGATGTAACTGAGATATGTGATCCAACGGAGGTATATCGGTATCGCATCAAAGCTTACAAAGAAGCCAGAGAACAACAGGAATGGTACGGACATCACAGGAGCCAAAAATACGCCATTCTGCAAACAAGACAGAAATACATACAAGTTATATCATTCCTCCTTTTCAATCTTCCCAGTTTCCAAAATAGTACCATTTCATAGTGTAACTATCATTTATGTATGATACTTCCGTGAATAAAACCGAGTTACTGGAGAAGAAGAAGAAGAATACTTCACAAAAACATAAGATAGCAGATCTACTGAATCAGATAGATGAAAACAGCACTACATGTCAGATTTTGGTTCGAATTTTTTGCAGCAATTAAAACCTAAAAGTTGGGGGGTTCAATGTAATATTTTAAAGTAAAGTTTATGTGCCAAGACTTCGTTTCACAATTTTCTAAGAAAGTATCAAGTCACTTGTAACTTACCTGGACATTCATGGCTGCTCCCACAACCAATCCAACACTCTGTGCAACAAACGATATCAGAAGGCAAGCCCCGAGGAACATGGCAAACCTCGAAAATTCACACGGTTGTGATGTCAAGAAGTATACGATTGTCACATATATCACGCAGAATACCGTCTGTAAAAGAAAGGCAAATGAGGATTAAATGCTTAGAAATGGAAGTCATTTTAAGGTTATAACTGATTATTATACCTAAAAGTTAAGTTTTATAACACTGTTACATATGAGCTAGAAAGTCCTCCAGGGACGGTTCTTTTAGTGTGCTTCTTTTATATCCTTAGAACTAAGTAGCACTTACGCCCACAGCTGTGTAATGAGTTTTCCTTACGTGCCTCATGCTGTTTTGTTTAATATACATTTATTTATGAATAGTTGATCCAAATTTGTTGATTATAAGATTAAATTACCGTATACAGGCTAACACCAAGGCCTCAGACAACGAGAATGTTAACACATGACAAAAGGACTCACTCGGTTCCTATGAAAGGGAGTAAAATTTCCTGCTGGGTCTAGCATGAGCAAGAAGTTATTTTCTTTTAAATGGGATGTTTCTGACTTTACCCAGGATAACAGACAGGGTTTGGAATTGAACGGGTTACATCAGCTGCTTGCTTGTCTATGCGAATGTTAGGAGAAAATCCACAAACGATTAGGGAAAACACGGGAATTTTACTGGAAGCAAGTAAAGAGATAGGTTTGGAAGTAAATCCCGAAAAGACAAAGTATATGATTGTGTCACGTGACGAGAATATTGTACGAAATGGAAATATAAAAATTGGAAATTTATCTTTTGAAGAGGTGGAGAAGTTCAAATATCTTGGAGCAACAGTAACAAATATAAATGATACTTGGGAGAAAATTAAACACAGAATAAATATGGGAAATTCCTGTTATTATTCAGTTGAGAAGCTTTTATCATCCAGTCTGCTGTCAAAAAATCTGAAAGTTAGAATTTATAAAACAGTTATATTACCGATTGTTCTTTATGGTTGTGAAACTTGGACTCTCACTTTGAGGGAGGAACATAAGTTAAGGGTGTTCGAGAATAAGGTGCTTAGGAAAATATTTGGAGCTAAGAGGGATGAAGTTACAGGAGAATGGAGAAAGTTACACAACACAGAACTGCACACATTGTATTCTTCACCTGACATAATTAGGAACATTAAATCCAGACGTTTGAGATGGGCAGGGCATGTAGCACGTATGGGCGAATCCAGAAATGCATATAGAGTGTTAGTTGGGAGGCCGGAGGGAAAAAGACCCTTAGGGAGGCCGAGACGTAGATGGGAAGATAATATTAAAATTGATTTGAGGGAGGTGGGATGTGATGATAGAGAATGGATTAATCTTGCTCAGGATAGGGACCAATGGCGGGCTTATGTGAGGGCGGCAATGAACCTCCGGGTTCCTTAAAAGCCAGTCAGTAAGTAAGTAAGTTTCTGACTTTACTATGCAATATTGAATGTTTATTTATATTTCTCAGGTATTCACTAATCCTTCCATTCAAATGCAAAGAAGGTTTTCATAGAATTTTCCAGGCGTCAGAGTTCTTACTCGTCCTCAAATGCATGTGTTCGAAAAATGAGAGAGACTGTTAAGGCCCGGTCAAACAGAAAGTGGACTGTCCGTACGGACAGGAGGACCGCAGTCCGCCATGGACTGGGGTAGTCAAACAGAAGGCAGACAGTGCAAGACGAACCAGTGTGGAAACAATTGTTGCCAAGTGCAGTACTCATCATATTTTCTCGATTTTTCTAAATTTGTTTGCAATTGTACTTTTACTTTCGTTTCTTTTCGCTTGGATTAATTAACATGTCCAGCAGTTCCTCAGATGAAGAAGAATTGCTTCTTCTGTTCGCTTTAAGCCGTTCATCAAAGCGGGAAAGGAAGTGGATGCATGCAATAAATAAAAAAGAGAGAAATTAGGCGAATTTCACAGACTGTGTAATGAAGTAGATTTCCAAGATTCACTTTTTTTTCCGCCACATTTTTATAGTCTGGATGCTGCGTATCATATAAAATAATAATAATAATAATAATAATAATAATAATAATAATAATAATAATAATAATGGCTTTATTTAACCTGGCAGAGTTAAGGCCGTAAGGCCTTCTCTTACTCAACCAGGATTAAAACTTGCTTACACAGTTGAATATAAAACTGGATCGGAATTAAGTAATTACATACTGATACAATTTAGGTACATAATGAGATCAAAACCGGTAGTTACATAAAATTTACCTCATAAAATAAAAATAAACATAGTGGAATACATATTAATGTTATTAGAATCAAATACGAATCACATAAAAACAGAAGCCGATAATTCAATAAGAAATGTACACAGTAAAAATAAAAATAAACGGACATATTCCCGCAGAAGTTCAATTAATTTTTTCGTTTCATCGGCTATTTTTTACGAGAGGTCCGCTGCGAACTCTGTGGAAAAACACAACTTGCTATCAGTTTGCCGCGAACCAGACTAGACCGCAGCATTAGTCCGCATGCTGTTTGACTACTGGGTGTTCAGTTCAAAGTGTGTCATGGCTCGCTGTATGCCGTCACGTGGCTAGTCGAACCTAGAGAATTCAATCTTCTTACACTTCCGCAGAGGTGTATTACTTATCTGCCAGAGAAGTTGCCTAGCAAGTACGGCGTTCATTCAGAAGAGTACTTACTGATACGTACCATAACGCCGGTAATGGCAGGAATGTGAACTGTTTCGAAACATGTACTGAGGTGAGTTTTCTCTTACTGTCGGGATATGGGGAGAGGGTTAAGACGATTACTTACGTATTTGTTGACATTAACTTCGACGGTTAACATGGACACGGAGCATTTGATTTGTATTGTGGAATGTTGCCTGTATGCAACCGATGATAACAAATACCCTGCGTACGACTTGGCCGCACAAAACACAGTTCGAAAGAGGTTAAGCACACAGACTATACAGACCGTCATCTGTTGCTAAGACGTTCAAGTTATACCGTACACTTCTCAAATTCAGATTGAACGCCTTGATTAATAAGCAACTTCTCTGACACAAAAGCTGAAACTCGCTTCAAATCGCTGACTCATCAACAATGACGTCATGACACACTTTGAAATGAACACCCAGTAGAATGATGCAATCTAATGTAATACAGAGTCGTGGCAGACTGTCTGCCAGGTTCATGTTCTGTTTGACCAGGCCTTTAAGTATACAAGACAACGAGGACAGGATGATTTAATTCGTTTTGATCTAGGGAACACAAAACAATACAACACTTCATATAGAAAGCTTTTAAATAAAGTAATGTGTTTTATATTTATTGTTAATGTAAAACAATTAGTGGAAAAGAGGGGTGATTGTCTAAGAGACTCTTTTGCGACTATCTTGCAGGCCACATGACAGAAAACAGTAGCACAGCAATGGACAACGAAAGTGCTGCTTATAGTAAAGAAATAAAAGAGGCACACTGTATAATGATATTAAGAAAAAAATTAGAACATAAATGTAACTGTTCACTTACTTGGAATGGTATATCCGATAATGTTATGGCAAGGTAGT
Source organism: Periplaneta americana (assembly GCF_040183065.1). Taxonomy (NCBI): domain Eukaryota; kingdom Metazoa; phylum Arthropoda; class Insecta; order Blattodea; family Blattidae; genus Periplaneta; species Periplaneta americana. The sequence continues at coordinate 193,839,111 of NC_091118.1, forward strand.
ATGATCTTAGCGAATACCAACGATTGAAGTTTTCTTTTACTAGAACAGGCATTTCTAACGGGACTGGAAAAAAAAGAAAAAACCCATGACTTGGCTGTTTTTAATATTTGATAATGATATACGAGTATTTGTTCATTATACAATTATATAAAAAAAGTGTAGGAATTACTAACAGGATGTTGCAGTATACCACTAGAGAAATTACATCACATAAAATAATATATTTTTTCAAATAAACATACTCTTGTTTTGTAATTGTATTAGTGTCAGTCAAATGTTCACTGGAAGAGTTACTATTCAAATAGATATAAATAGTGTAGCATTGTGTGAAGTCAGCAGCAACAATCTTGCATAGCTTGTGATTGATTAGTAGCAGTAGCAGTAATAGTACTAAATAATGAAAATAATCATAATGAAGAAGATAGTATAATAGTAGGCCTTAATAATAATAATAATAATAATAATAATAATAATAATAATGGTTGTTAAACTTGGACTCTCACTTTGAGAGAGAAACAGAGGTTAAGGGTGTTTGAGAATAAGGTGCTTAGGAAAATATTTGGGGTTAAGAGGGATGAAGTTATAGGAGAATGGAGAAAGTTACACAACACAGAACTGCATGCATTTTATACTTCACTTGACATAATTAGGAACATTAAATCCAGACGTTTGAGATGGGCAGGGCATATAGCACATATGGGCGAAGCCAGAAATGCATATAGAGTGTTAGATGGGAGGCCAGAGGGAAAAATACCTTTGAGGAGACCGAGACGTAGATGGGAGGATAATATAAAAATGGATTTGAGTGAGGTGGGATATGATTGTAGAGACTGAATTAATCTTGTTCAGGATAGGGACTGATGGTGGGCTTATGTGAGGGCAGCAATGAACCTCTGGGTTCCTTAAAAGTCATAAATAAGTAATTAAGTAAATAATAACAATAATGACAATAATAATAATAATAATAATAATAATAATAATAATAATAATAATAATAATAATAATAATAGACCTAACAATTGTCAATTCAGCTAGTCTTTTCCTTGACTCATTATTACGAAAAAGAAATCAAAATTATGTTTGTGTGCATATAAAAAGGAACCACTTGACGGCTTCTAATTTCTGATATAGACAGTGATTTGAGCGTGATCTTATTCACGCAGGACTTTAATAATATTTATATAGTTTATTGCTTAGGATATGATCATACCAAAGGCATAAAAAAATTCACCAATTTTTTTTTTAAGATTATATCTTAAAGCCAGCTCATACAGCTGCATAATGAAAACAGTGACATTATTTTCATATGGCAACTGTTTCAGAAAGTCCAAAGCTCAGCTAGAAGAAGGGACAAACTTCTAACACCTACATACACAGAATAAATTGAGGTTTAAAAAATGTAAGAGAGAAAATCTCATAAAGCTACCAATCGCAAATTAATAATATCTAGTTCTTAATCTATTTAATCGAAAGAACCCTTTAGCATATTTCAATTATTTTTTTATATTATACGAGTATATAGCCTTTATAATTCTAAAATATGATATAAAAATGAAGATCAACTTCGCATTCTTGTACGAGCACCAAGTCATCAGTCCATGATAGTATAATATTTACATTTCTCAAGAAAATAAAAAAGGGAACTAAAGCATAACAAAAATTAGAAATGGGTAGCTAAAATAAAAGTGACACGTGAATATTTAAAATGGTATAAAATGAACGAATACTTACATGAAAGAATTGTTATTGTCATGGACGTGTACATGAGGAACAACATGTTGAAGAACAAAAATCCCAAATTACTCAAGACTTTGGCGCCATCATTACCAATGTCATAATACAGAGCACCAATCAGAAGACCGACCAAGATATGGGCAAACAGTCGCAGGTACATTAAGGTCTGCAAATAAGACAAGTGTTATAGAATTCTTTCCTTATTTTCCTTGTAACTATTTCTACAAAATCCATGTAAAATAATCTCCGTAGATTAGAGAGTAAAACCTTGATCACACAACTCATTATAAGAAAAGTATCTTTAACATATTCATATTTTTTCAGTCGTTATGGGGTTAGGTACAGCTTACAGCAGTAAAATTTTTGGAAAAATTCAACATTTTTTTCCTCCATTCCTGTATCTTGTACAAGAATGAAAAATGGCATGTGTAAAACACTGTCCTTCTACTATATGAAAAAAAATATTTTTACGATTTAAAAAAAAATACTTACTTATGTATTTATTTATTTATTTTCAAAATTCAAAATGGTGGTAGTTCACTGTGCAGTGATGAAGCGTTTCCCTCATAACTCAAAAACTTGTTAACTTTTTCATGTTTTCTCGCTTTTATTTTATTGCTGAAATTCATATTTACAATATCATGCTCTTTCACCTACATTCCTTAATAAAGAATATATATTTTATTTTGTGTTAGAAGAAAATACTGATATTTGATCATTTTTTAAAATGATTCATTAGTTTACAAATTTTTTATGAGTAAAATATCTTTTGTTTTAACCACTTTTTAATGACTGTTTTGAATCTCTGTTCAGAGCTGGCCTTGCTAAGAGATGTAATGCATTAACAACTTCATACAGAACTTATTCTTAGTTATTTATCAGTCTTATATGTATGTATGATCTAAGATTGTACCAATCAGACTATCAGAATATATGAAACTCACAATATGAAAGCAAAGCAAAAAAAAAAAAAAGTACTACAGTAATATTTTCAATTGTTTCCTAAACGTCTCTATCACTTCATCTCAAACCTTTTCTAATACTGCTATACTATCTAAAATATTTTACGACATAACTATTCTGCATAATTATTTATATTAAAGCATTGGAAGGAATGGTGAATGGGAGAAGAAGATGCAATAACTTTCCTCGGATTCTCAGCTAGGTGAGTTGGATTGTTGCTACCAAGTTTATGATGACTAGCTCTGCCATCTTCTTCAGTGACTGAACTGCTGTGGGACCATGTCTAGCCAGTATATAAGCGGGAAGCCCCACTGACCACTTACATACTGGCTAGACATGGTTCCACAGCACTTTAATCCCTGAAGAAGATGGCAGAGCTAGTCACAGAAAGTTTGGAAGCAACAATCCAGTTCACCTTGCTGAGAACTCGAGAAGAGTTATTCCATATCCAATGTCGGGAAAGCCTCAAGTCCTGTAAGATATCAGATGATAGACGACGTTGAGATATACAGGGTGATTCACGAGGATTTACCGTCACGGAGCTTATTTCCGATCACATTCTGAGCAAAAAATGCCATATAAACATTTGTCCTAATCTCAATATTTTCAGAGTTACACTAGTTTGAAGTTGTTTGTAAAATATCTTTATTCTTTAATTTTAAGGATAAAAGAATATTACAGATAAAGAATGAACTATTCAGGAGTATCATTTCTTTAATTAGCTAGTATTCTGAAGCTAAAAATGTGTTGTGAATTCCATAATAGCTTCGTACAGAATTTTTTTTTTCGATTTTTAACTAGAAAATTACATTTTTCTTACGAATTTATCAAATAATTGTTACAAATTACGCCACTCTCGTAAATTCTTGAAGACTTTACATTAGTATGCATTATTAAACTGTAAAGGATCAAGTTCCTACAGTCATATGATCTGTAACAATTTTTGCGATAAGTGCGTAAGAATAATGTAATTTTTTAGTTAAAAATTGAAAAACAAAATCTGTACAAAGCAATGAACAACACATTTTTAGGTTTCGAATACTAGCCAATTAAAGAAATTACACTTCTGAATAGTTAATTCTCTATTTGTAATATCTTTTTACCTGTAAAACTAAAGCAAAAAGGTATTTTACCAATAACTTCAAATTAGTGTAACTCTGAAAATATTGAGATTAGGACACATGTTTATATAACATTTTTTGCTCAGACTGTCTTCGGAAATAAGCCCTGTAAGTGACGGTAAATCCTCGTGAATCACCCTGTATATGGATCAAATATGGAGACTAAGTGGAAAGAAGAAAAGGTAAGATTGGAGAATGCTGGGTTTGCAGTGAAAGACCTGCCCTTGGACAGAAAAAAAAGTGTGCATCACATGATATTGTTAATGTTACATGTACCAATAAAAAAATACAATTTTATTTTTGACGCATTTTTCATATGGTAAAATATGTTAATTTTTTCAGAATTCTATAACATTTCGTTATTGCATCACTACGTAAATATAAAAATGAAATAATATTTAATCAAAAGAGAAATAAATTAAAAAGTAGGCACACAATATCGAAAGCAATAAAAATTAGCAATAAAATCATTAAATTCAGAATGAAAATTAGTTAACAGCTTCTCTTACCCAGTCTCTTCTGCTGAAGAGCAGAGTCCTCTTCAGAACAATCCAAAACTGCATGAGCTCGGATGTTGGATAACGCCGGGGACTTGCAATGAAACCATTGTCTAGCAGGGCTGTCGTCACATTATCTTGAGCCTTCTCCGATGCTGTGAGATCCACAGAAATAACGACGTTTGGACTCACTGCATTTCCAGCTCCATCTGAAACAACATTTACAGTACAGCAATGCATTTTCATCAACAAATTTTGGTTATGATTTATTTACACATACCTACAGTATGATAAGATGGGTTGAAAGTAATAATAATAAAAAAAGCGAATTACACCAATTTTTTGTTTCTAGAAGTCTTATTCATTTTATCTTTCTGTACCTCCATGCCCCCTAAGTGCCTTCATGGCATGTTACGGAGATACCTTTACTTTTTACAATTATTTAGAATGTTCCTCTAGCTTTTCATAATTTCCACAAATATAATTTTTAATTTGTGCATTTTTGCGACAATTATTTATTTTGTAGCTTAAGGGTGGTGAAGGGTAAACTTTCTATTTCCTATATTTTTCAAGTTACGTCCTTGACTTTTTGTACACATAATCATGGTGTGATAGATAATGATGTGGTGAAGTTTCATCTCTGTGAGTCAATTAGTTCCTGAGTTATTAACAAAAATATTCTGAAAAAATTTGCATATTTCAAAATAAAAAGTGTCGCTCAATTTTTGAGTAAAATGTTTTAAATTTTTCTTGCAAGACCAGTGGCATATTTACGTGCTGTTACGTGCTGTCTCTTCTCACTTTATAGATCACTTGGATATGGAACAACAAGTTTTGATGGTGAAATCATTGCAATAAGTGAATGTCTCAGGAATCTTCTATGCCACATCAATAAATTTAGGAATGCAGTTATATTGTCAGACTCCAAAGCAGCTATTCTATCAATAGTCTCTAAACACACACCTTCATCTCAAACAGCAGAAATAACTAAAATGCTCTCTCAATTAATATCACTCAATAAAAGAATTGTATTTCAATGGATACCATCCCATTGCGGAATCCTGGGAAACGAGAATGCGGATGCTTTAGCAAAGAAGGGCAGCACTGCTACTTACAGACCTGTTACTAAATCTACGTGTTACTCTGTGAAAAGATTTATTAATACTTAGACTTCAACAAACAAAATTTGATAACACAATCCCAAGGGAAAAAATGGAACTCTCTGCATCAAAATCCACAGTTAATTCCCGATTTACCACGAAAATCGTCTGTAGCTGCATTTAGATTGGCAACAGGCCATGATTGTTTGGCTAAACACCTGCATAGAATTGGAATATATCAGTCCCCTAACTGCCCATTGTGCAACTCAAACCAAGAAATGGATTCGGAACACCTCAAAATCTGTGCTTCAGTGGCTGGCCATGATAATATCTTTGAAAAATATTGGAGTGCAAGAGGTCAAATGACTTTATTGTCAAACGCCTGGCATTAGAAAACAACAACAACAGCACCATGATGGCCGGCAGCGTTCTGCTCGCCAACGTTTTTAAAATAATTACACACTTAAACACTATTTCCCGCATCTGCCTGAGCAGTACTCGTCTTTTTACACTCTCTCATTCCATTTATTTACATTACACACATAGCATTATGTTAGTTTTACTTATTCAATGTATTGAAACACTCACACGTGAACAAACGAACTTGGTAAGCGTTTGTTACTGACTGATTCCGATTGGTTCTACAATACAAGCTTGTGACGTCACATGCCAGAAATGCTATGGCGCATATAGCAGCCGACCGCCTTCCGAACTGCCGTCGACTCTAGTAACTAGCTCTGCTCGTATTTTACTAGATGCAAGCAAATCATCTCACTGTAACAGTCTTTTACTTACTTTGTTCACCCTTGACTACTTCTTTGGTTGCGTATGGCTGGAACAGGTTCACATTTCCAGCAGCATTGTCGCTGTTCTTCAGACCATCAGCATCTCCAGCCTCATGGACACCATTCTGCTGCTTCAAGCTGACATTATTGAGTACTTCTGCAGGCGGTAGTGCAGGGAAAGGTTTTCCAGTACGGATGTCATTCTTTCCGTTTTGAATAGCAGTCACCAGTTTCCGAATGTTGTCGCCATATTCTCCACATGATACTTCAATCACTGCAAAACAGAAATACAGTACAACTTGGTTATAACATCATACAAGGAACCTCAAAAAATGAGTTGTTATAAACGAGCGTTGGTGTAACCGACCTTTACAGCAAAGGTATTATGCTCTTCGAAAAAGGAGATTGGGATTAATACAATTTTTGATGTCACAACATAGAATTAACCAGACCACGTTCACGACACATGTCAGCTTTCTTTCATACATTTTCTACTTGTATCACTTTCACTTTTTCTTTGGTACAGTACTAACTACTTTCCATTTCGAAGGCAAGTTGTTTTTTTACAAGTATGATGTATACTACAGATATTATATTATCAACCAAGGGAGACGGGGAATTATAGGCTACAGTTTTTGTCATTCAACTAAGTTCAAAAGCACTAACAATTTTGTTTTTGTTTTTTTCTGAAATTTTTGGAGTGCAGAATTAACCAGACAAAATTCACGACACAAGTCAAATTATGGAAATAACTACAATCCTTATAAGACATAACACCCTGCATAGTTACCTATAAGTACTAAGATTGGCAACAGATCTTTGGTATAGAAAAGTCGTCAAGAAATATTAAACAGTGACATATTTTGTGCTAGTGTGAAGCCTTTAAAATAAGTCATCGAGTTCTGACCTTGGATAGGATAGATGATCGACAAAGACGATATTGAACAAAATTAGGGGCCATTGGCTCTTATTAGAATGAAGAAAATTAGGAGCCAATGGCCCTTATTAGAATGAACAAAATTAGGGGCCAATGGCCCTTATTAGAATGAAGAAAATTAGGAGCCATTGGCTCTTATTAGAATGAACAAAATTAGGGGTTATTTGGCCCTTATTAGAAGAGATACATTAAGAAGTTATGAAAGAGATAAAAGTGTATATTTACTTTTTAGCTCATTCACTGTCATAGCTTTGCTCACCATTTCTAATATTATCCTTTATAAAAGAGTTTGTGGGGAGCTGCTTAAATATTACATTTCAGTTTAATAAGGATATACATAGGTAGTTTTTGTTTATACTTTGTTACTTAACGACGCCGTATCAACTGCTGGGTTATTTAGCGTTGATGGAATTGGTGATAGCAAAATGATATTTGGTGACATGAAGCCGAGGAATTGCCATTGATTACCTGATAAATAAATAAATGGATACATAAACAAAAAAAACAAACAAATACATAACAAATAAATACATAAATGCATAAATAAATAAATAAATAAATAAATAAAATGAAAAATCCTTAAATGTAAAATGTATAAAAGAAGTTGTATTGTACTCTGTTCATTTCTAATTAACTTGTCAAATAAATGCAGAATTAAGAAGTACATTAAAGAGATAGGATACATAAAAATTTCATTATTTGTTGCTTTTCACTACAAAAGTTGATTTATTTGTCACTTGTCAAATTCCTTTCAAATTCGTTACTTTGAAGAAAAGCTCGCTGAAGAATTAATTGTCACTTGTCAAATTCGTTACTTTGAAGAAAAGCACGCTGAAGAATTATTTGTCACTTGTCAAATTCCTTTCAAATTCGTTACTTTAAAAAAAAGCTTGCTGAAGAATTATTTGTCACTTGTCAAATTCCTTTCAAATTCGTTACTTTGAAGAAAAATTCGCTTGTCAAATTCGTTACTTTGAGGAAAAGCTCGCTGAAGTATTTGTCACTTGTCAAATTCCTTTCAAATTCGTTACTTTGAAGAAAAGCTCGCTGAAGAATTAATTGTCACTTGTCAAATTCCTTTCAAATTCGTTACTTTGAAGAAAAGCACGCTGAAGAATTATTTGTCACTTGTCAAATTCCTTTCAAATTCGTTACTTTAAAAAAAAGCTTGCTGAAGAATTATTTGTCACTTGTCAAATTCCTTTCAAATTCGTTACTTTGAAGAAAAATTCGCTTGTCAAATTCGTTACTTTGAGGAAAAGCTCGCTGAAGTATTTGTCACTTGTCAAATTCCTTTCAAATTCGTTACTTTGAAGAAAAGCTCACTGAAGAATTATTTGTCACTTGTCAAATTCGTTACTTTGAGGAAAAGCTCGCTGAAGAATTATTTGTCACTTGTCAAATTTCTTTCAAATTCGTTACTTTGAAGAAAAGCTCGCTGAAGAATTATTTGTCACTTGTCAAATTCGTTACTTTGAGGAAAAGCTCGCTGGAGAATTATTTGTCACTTGTCAAATTTCTTTCAAATTCGTTACTTTGAAGAAAAGCTCGCTGAAGAATTATTTGTCACTTGTCAAATTCGTTACTTTGAGGAAAAGCTCGCTGGAGAATTATTTGTCACTTGTCAAATTTCTTTCAAATTCGTTACTTTGAAGAAAAGCTCGCTGAAGAATTATTTGTCACTTGTCAAATTCGTTACTTTGAGGAAAAGCTCGCTGAAGAATTATTTGTCACTTGTCAAATTTCTTTCAAATTCGTTACTTTGAAGAAAAGCTCGCTGAAGAATTATTTGTCACTTGTCAAATTCATTACTTTGAGGAAAAGCTCGCTGGAGAATTATTTGTCACTTGTCAAATTTCTTTCAAATTCGTTACTTTGAAGAAAAGCTCGCTGAAGAATTATTTGTCACTTGTCAAATTCGTTACTTTGAGGAAAAGCTCACTGGAGAATTAAAAACAAATCTGCCACCACTGCACAAAAAGTAAATACTTGAGTTAGGGCCAATATGAATGGTTTTTTTAACATTGTCAACGTATTTTAGTGCCTACCGAAAGATGCAGGATTGTGGTAGCTGGGACACACGAGGCCTAGTGTGCTGAGGAATGGCACCAGTTGCTGTGTGGAGCCCTGGTACACACACTGTCCTTCTGCCAGAGTGTACAAGTGATCAAACATCTCGAACAACCTGGCACTTGGCTGATGGATGGTGCAGATGATTGTTCGACCTCCTCTTGCTAGAGACTTCAACAGTGAGATACACTGGAAGCATGATGAGCTGTCCAGACCACTGGAACACAAAATCAATAATTTATAAGTATTATATATAAATAGTCTTATTGAAATTCACAAGAATGACGTTTCTCCTCGAAGATTGTTGGCCCTATGTAGTAAAATAATGTGACAAGATGTCCCATTTTGAATGGGACAGTCCTATTTTTGGATCTTTCGTCTCAGTGTCCCAACAGTTCTTGTTGGAATGCCCATTAATCTCGTTTTGTTGTAAAGTGCAAAAATGGACCCATTTTCGGTTTTTTAGACGTGGGCAATATAAAAAAAAATTCTTGAACCTGTATTGTAATACACCTAATTGAGGGGCTCAGTGGAAAAGGGGCCCATACCACATTCCTGTTGATTTTTAATTTCTTTGATAATCTGACAGCTCTTGCCATCTAGGATCTCTTTTACAAATTTCCAGTCTTGTGGCATATATCTACTAGACATGGTAAGCATTTATAAATGCCTCTTCTTCACTTGAAGAGAGAGAATCTCAGTGGAATAAATGCTTTTCCTAAAAAAATTTAGTTTATGTAGCATGGGCCCCTTTCCCACTGAGCGCCTCAATTGTTTCAACACAATGACAACTGTCGCTAAGACAGGAGGTTTTCTATCGGTGGTCAAGACATTTTCTCCTTTCAATAATAATATTGTAACTAACTACATGCGGTTAGGGTGACCAGACGTCCTCTTTTGTCCGGACATGTCCTCCTTTTTAGGCCTTTGTCTGGGGTCCGGGCAGATTTTTAAAAAACCAAGAAACTTGTATTTCTGATATTTTGAAATTATCTGATCTGACGCCTTTTTCAAGTAATTTTCCTGTAGGTGGCAGCAGCATCATCGACAGAATATACTCTTTGCCAACGATCATAACTCTCTTTGCATACAAAGTAATATTAAATTCACATTTTGTGCGATCTTTTATGTATTTTCATAATAAATATAGTTTCCTTGGCTTTCATATGTAGTTAACTGTAATATCATTTTATATTATTACTAGTGGCTTGTGCAGCAAATGCTGCAAACTAAGTTCATTAGACGTTCAAATAAACATTTTTCAGATTTACTTTCAATGAAGAATACCAGACATTCTGAAAGTTATTTGCTTCCATAATAATGAAAGATACTCTCTCTCGAGCCAATACTGAAGAGAACCACGCACACAAATATCTACACCACACCACCATTAAATATATGAAAAAGACCCAACCCCACTTGATTAATAACTATAAAAATATTATCTTACGTAAGTTTTATAGCTTTCAGTAACATATACTATATATACTATACAGCCGCCACTCAGTAAAATATAGAAATCAAAATTTAATTTAAGTTATTCTCTACATCTATTTATATAACCCCAAAACGTTTCACTTTCATATCATCAATATAGCATTAATATGTATAATTAATGAAAAATAGTCATATCACGACATTAACTATAATAATATTTCAATTCCAATAGTAATAATGTCATCAAACCACCTCAAGTTTTGTAGTTTTTAATATCCAATACACAGCTGTACCCAGAAAATTACACAACACAGAATCGAACCTGTAAATTATTTTTAGTAAGTTAAGTTTTTAATAACCAATTTAATTTGAGCTCTAAATATGTCACCATTCTTGCAGATCATGGCGTTCGTGTAATATTGTTTACTGTAGTGTGTGTTTTGTTTTATTCTGAAATGCAACACGGCCGACTTGATGCTCGCTTCGCTTCTCCTGAATGCAATTAGCTAGTTCTCAAAACTGACGACAGATGGATTTTGGAAAATAGGAAAATTATGTAGGAAAATTGACATTTCACTGAAAACTACTATTTTTCCGAAAAACTTTGGGTTCCAAGCTTCAAAATGAGGGGCAATTTATTAAAATCCGTTCAGCCGTTTTCCCGTAATTTCCATTACCAGTTCAAATTATATATATAGAAGTTTTATCATAAGTATACTGTAATAAAATAGATATTGACATAATTTTAAGTATAATATAGGTCTAAGCCTAAATCTAAATAGATATTATCTGTCCTCTAATAAATATAGCTCCCTTGACTTTCATATGTAACTAACTGTAAAAGCATTATTATTAAGTTTTATCATAAATATTTTTGTAATATTAACATACTTTTAAATATGATATAAGCCTGAATCTGTACTGTAAATATTTTGTAAGAAAGTAGATATTGATGTAATTTATAGTATAATATAGGCCAAAGCTTAAATCTAAGAACATATTTTCTGTCCTCTTTTTTAGAACAATGTCCTCCTTTTTGAAGCTTTGTGTCCTCTTTTCTATCGATGTAAATCTGGTCACCCTACATGCGGTGATAACCAGAAATTAACATATTAAAAGAAAATGTCTCTTAAAAGAACAGTTAAGCATGGAAAAAGAATGCCTTCAATCGCTTCTATCACAATTAACATGGAATAATGTGGGGCTTTCAGCTTTTCTCTGAAAGACTAACAGGAACTTGCTGGGTTGAACAACATAATGAAAGAGTATGTTTATCAAGAAAATTCTGGTACGTCAGACTCGTATTTACACCTGCCCAACAAAATGTATGCATGTAAGTGAGCAAATAGCTGCAAGGCGTTATTTGCTAACCATTCAAAGCAAATAACACTACATTTTTGCATACTAATGCAGGGTTATGACGAGGATATTTGACCTTTCTGAAGTTTTTGTCGTATACTATTAGAAGGATACTTTACGAGACATACCATGACACAAGCTAACAATTTCAAGGTGAATTGCTGCATTAAATTTCCTCTCAGTGTTTATTCTGCAACTACATCACACACATTTATATTAATCGCATTTAACGAGTCTGGCGACATATTTTATTATCAATTCGAATTTATAAACCAGATATCGTCGCTGCACCTCCAAAATCCACTATGTGTTTTTAACAAGATTTTGCAGGAGAAAGAAAAAAGCATTGTCACTTTTAATTTCCTTGATTTTCAAAACTACCTCCGGTCTAATTTCAATCATTACAAGAAAAATGAAATTATACCGAAAGTAGCTTTGAAAATCAGGGGAATTAAAAGTGACAATGCATTTTTCTTCCTCCTGCAAAATCTTTTTAATCTATCGTTGGTCGTGGGGGTCATTGATTTTAAAAGTCCACAGAATATAAATAAAATACAGTAAGATTGCGAGACCCTGGTTATCTTCCTTTCTAATTGTTAAGATTTCTGCTATCACAGACAGCGGGAATTAACTGACACTCAGTGAGACCTGCTAGCAACTAATTGTTGCAGATGTATTCTTTCTCTGAGCGCATCGCTCACCCGCGATCTACGTAGTTCTGCTTCATTTCATTTTATGGAATTTTATTGATCTCAATGGCTGAAAATCAAATATGTCAGTGGTTAGACGAAGTTTCAGATGAGGAACAACTGCCATCAGCATTTTTCGAAGAAGAGCCCGTGACGAATGAAGCCTTCCATGACAATGTAGAAGTTTGAGATTTGGATACTGCAGAGGACGGTGACCACAAAAGCGGTAGCAAGCTATCAGCTAAGAAAGAAGATGTTTCGCCTTATGTAGACCCTCAATATACAGTAAGAGATAATGTAACAATGTGGGGTAGTTCATGATGCTCCAAGAAACCGTCACCAAAGAGCAAAAAATGAGCCGTTCAGAGCAGAAGTGGTGTAAGTCAAAAATGGTAATGAGGGTTAAAGTAAACATTCTGTAAAATACAGCGCAAAGTAGCAATTAATACTGAATTTATTTAAACTATTAGTAGTCAGTGAATAGCACGAAGGACATATTAATTGCTACTTTGCGATGTATTTTACAGAATTTTTACTTTAAACCTCATTACGCAATTTTGACTTACACCACTTCTGCTCTGAACGGCTCAAATATTGTTCTGCATCCACCTGGAATGAAAGATGTAGCCAAGGACACAAAGAATGTAATGGATTGCTGGGAGCTTTTTTTTATCCCCGACTTAGTTATTGAAGAAATTGTGAGATGTATGAATACCGAAAAAGTGATACGCTGGGGAGGGGGGACTTGATACACTGAGGGGACTTGATACGTTTTGTAGGTTGATGTTTCAATCTACAAAACGTATCAAGTCCCCCCAGCATATCAAGTCATCCCCATTTTACGGTATAAAGATTGAGCAAATTCGGACAAATTACAGTCCTCCATGAGACGTTTTGGAACAGATATAAACGAAATAAAGGCTCTCCTTGGGCTTCTGTACTTGGCAGGATTCATGAAATCATCCCATCCACGTGTCGAAGACCTTTGGGCAACTGACGGTACAGGTCCTGAACATTTTCGACTGGTTTTTATTTATTATTTGCACTCTTCAATTTGATGATGTTAGAACCCAAGCAGAAAGGAAACTGCTTTACAAACTAGTACCAATTCAAAATATTTTAAAACGTAAATATTTAGGTAAAGCATAAATTAAAGACCATAATAGACAGATATCGTTAACACTGCTTCGACAAAAAGTACTTTCATGTACTATTAGGTAATTAAAATGCATATTGTGGCCTGCAATTAAGAACTTTAAAAGTCAATATCTAATATTCTTTCCAGGAGCAGAACATCCGCTCCTTCCCACGTTTATTATTTACAAGCTACATACGTCACAACAAGACAAATGCTGACCTAGAGCCGCAGAATATTCTAGCGTTAGAAGGAATGTGATTGAAAGATGTCAATACTTTATTTAAGGTTATACGTCAACATTTCATTTTGTTCTGCTTTAAAATGTGACCTAATATAAAATAATTTAAAAGGAGGCAAAGACAATATATTTTCTTTTTAAATGTAATGGACAACATATCTGGCAATAAACTGAAAGTTCTGACTAACCTGGTGGGCTCATCAAAGAACATGATGGGAGGGTTGTTCACCAATTCGAGAGCAATAGAGAGACGCTTCTTCTGACCACCAGAGAGATTGCTTGTCATGGTCTTGCGGTGTTCTTGAAGACCCAGTGTTTCAAGAATTTCTTGAACCTGGAACCAACAACCAAAGAACACTATGAAGAGACAGTTCTAAAGAAGGCATCTCAGTTTAACTTTCAGAAGAAATATTCAACTGATTGGCTTCATATCATGCGTCTATCTTTCTAAATATAAATCTAAAAAGTGATTCCCTGTTTAAATTAAATAGAAAAAAATGAAAATTCAAATAAGATTCTCAATGAAACACAACAAAGTCTCGTTTATTTCATTCTGTGTTAGAAAATAATAAATACAAATGTATTGCATATTTCCATAGGTACCTTAATTACTAACTTTAGAATGTATGAAACTATTGCTATACTTGTTTTTTTGAAAGATGGGACATGACAGTTAAGCGGCCGAGCTTGGAACTACAGTGCCATGTTGCCAATATGGACTACCACACTGTCAGCTGATGGAAGCTAGCAATTGTCGTTAAGATGGCTGACAAAGCATTCATTGACAATTGACGCGAAGGTAAGAAAACAATACAAAAATCGACAGAGAATCAAAGACGAAATGTGCCAATGCTAACATTGTGTGCACAATAAATGTCACCAAGAGAGCTATTAAGCACTCGCCACGTGGGAACGGTAAGTTTGGCAACTCAACCGTTGTTACCATAGCAACAGCCCTACCACGTTATGTGACATTCAGTTGTTTTTCCGATCGCAACACTCCTGTCATGTCCCATCTTTCAAAAAAACAAGTATAGTGACATAATTATGCATATTTCATTTAATTATACTTTATTTTATTAGTATGTCTTAGTTTGAGTTTTAAAATGAAGACTTGTGTATAGATATTATTTCGGATGAATATTATTCATCTTTAAATGCCCCAATTCTTTTATTAAGCAAGACAGTTATCATTCTCACTTTTTCTAAGATATGATATGATTAGATTAGATTTATTCTTAACTTGCTGCATTCTGTACAAAGTTATTTCTTCAGAATTTAGTGTGCATTACACACATAACTCATTCATCATACACTCAATGAATGGTTACATATTAATCGAGCAAGATAATTAACATAAGCTGTTACAATGAATGACTTAAGGTAGTGATTCTCAAAGTGGGGGTCGTGAAAAGACCGGAGGTGAATCGCGTGATTTACAAATAAAACAAGAAACGCCTTATTAACATGCGTTTGTGGTGCATAGGAACATAAACTTAAACAACGTGGAACATAAAAATAAAAAATGTTTTAGAAGTTATAAAGAAAAAAATTGACTAATGTGATAAATGTGTCTGTTTTGCAGAAAGTAGCGCCTAAATCCTGCAGTTTGTATTCCATAAACTCACACGCACACACTGATATTTTCAATTTTAAAAAGATGTCTTACTTTTATTTTCACAGCAGTCATAGACATATTTTATAAATTTGTAAGAGATTGCAACAGACTAGCAATCTTTCCGGTACGTAACACACTATATAGTGGTTGAAAGTAGTGCTCTTTCTGGCAGACAAGAGATACAGTAGTTGTATCCAAGAGACGGGATATGGGGCAGCAATAACGTCAGCATGTTTCCTCATATTCCTCGCAAAAAATATTCACCGTTAATATTCACCGTATTTTATTTTATTTATTTATTATAATATTAATGCACTGATCAACAGCCACAGGCCAATAATAGCCCAGCACAAGTGATACAATAATAATAAAAAAATAAAAATTGAATACAATATTTACATTGACTATTACACTTTTACCATGTCATACTACTTTTGAACAATAAAAACTTTCGAAAGAACGTCTTTCAACCAATCATGAATGCTTACCGCACAATTTTATCATTTCCCTAGCATTTGTTTATTTTTATCGCTTACCTAGCATTTGTTTGTTTTTTATAATTTCCCTAGCATTTGTTTCTTTGTTTGCCAACATTTCAAACTGCAAATTCTTTACGGTATTATAAAACATGCTTTGCGATCGTCATTTGTTTCCCGCATAGATAGTCGACTGAAAATGGCGGCTCCGTTCAAACGTTTTGGTGAAGCTAACATTAGTGAAATATAATTTTCGCAAGTCAATATCTATTTTATTGTATTAGATTACTTTATATCTTCTAATATTTATAGTTACACTTTCTTCTGTTTTTATCCCCATCCCTACCATTTGTTTCCTTGTTTGCCAACATTTCAAAATGTAAATTCTTTACGGTACTATAAAACATGCTTTGCGATCGTCATTTATTTACCGCATTGATAGTCAACTGAAAATGGCGGCTCCGTTCAAACGTTTTGGTGAAGCTAACTAACATTAGTGAAATAGAATTTTAGTAAGTCAATTAATATTTTAATGTATTGGAGTACTTTATTTCTTCTAATCTTTATATACTTTCTTCTAATCGTGTAATAGTCGTGGGCTATTATTGGCCCACTCGTGTTTTGATTTTCTCTAGATAAATCAATGCCTCTAGTGAGATTATTGTTGATAATAATAGAAAATTTAAAATAAGTAAATTAATATTGTAATGTTAATTAATGGACGCAAAAAAAATAAATAACTAAAACAATCTTAAACGAAGAATTCTTCTCTAATCGATGATATACGTATTATACCATAAAAATGCCAGAAATGTTACAATAAAAATTAAGTATGATTTTTACAAGATTAAATAAATGATAAGTCATTGTCAATAACAAAGTAAGTCTATACATTAAAAGGATCGAGAGAATGGAAACTGGTGAAATAAATTTTGAACTTCTATTACAGGAAAGTTTATGAACTCTCAAACGTGTCATAGGAACACATAAGCTAATATAATAATAATAATAATAATAATAATAATAATAATAATAATAATAATAATAATAATAATAATAATAATGGACTTCGAAAACATTTATTAGAAATAAAAAGTTCCTCTTGCTTAACATACTGAAGAAATAATAACAAGTACGTATAATAGTATAAGCCTCCAGCCAAATTCATTTTATACTCATGCAATGCTTTAATAGCAGAATAAACAACTTCGAAGAACAACAAAAGGTATTTGTTATTATCATGAGTGATGTAATAGTAGTTTCAGATAACCAATCAGTACATACAGAAGGCCATGAAAAGATGTACGTAGCAATAGAAATACGTAGCCTTGTGAGCTCCAAGCTGTAGAGCTCTCGACAGTAACAGAGAGGAACTTGGGTGAGTCCCAAGTCATGGCCAAATGGAAATCTTTTGACCTTGCATAAATTTTGATCTTGGGCTCTAACGTACATAGGTAAATATTTTTAGACTGACATGAAACTAAAGAAAAGTTCTAAATTAACTACCCAAAACAAATAAGTAATACATTCATTTACAATTTAAAATATTCCATAACATAGAATAGAATAACCTAACCTAACCTAACCTGAACCAAACTAACCTACCACAACACAGGAATGTACAGCATTAATTGCATAAAATTAATTTAATTTATTTAATATTTAATTTAATTTATTTAATAAACATTCACCTGGAGATGGTGGGATGTTGGAAGTGGACCAATGTAGCCGAAAACAGACGAATGGCGAAAAGTGTAGGAGATCATGATTCACCAACGAAAGCAAAGAAACACATATGTACATACATACACACACACACAAACTATGGTTGCCAGACAATTGAGATTCGTAACACACAAAGTTGACAATCAGGAATGATTGTTAATAAGACTGTCAAAATTAAGTGTAATAATACTATATTAGCTCAATTACATTAACAGTTTTCTGTATAACGAGTTTAATACACATCATGCAAGTTTCTGTCATTGTGAATGCACGGTTTAATATCATCATTTTTGGTATGAATTAATTTTATCGAAATATGTTTGCCCACAGTGTACATAATTATACAGGGTGGAAGTGAAATAACCTTGCAGATTGAAAGGGACGATAAGGTACACTTAAATGAATAAAAAACCTATTTATTACGTTTCGTGATTAAATGCACAGTTAATTAGAAAATTAAGTTTGAAGTTTCAGCAATCGGACAACATCGCCGCTAATACTCTTCTCATGATACTGATATAAGAGGTGAACGAACTAGGTAACTCCGTGTGTCCCGCTAGATGAGCTGTTTTCTGGCGCTGTGTTGCAACAAACTCGCAGCGTGCAGTTTCTTAAATTTGGAGATATTTTAAATTAAATTTACACGAAAACCGTCCACAATATTGAAATCCGCCAGAGAGATAAATTATTCTTTATTAGATTTACTATCGATATGGACAAAAATCACGATCCCACTCGCAATAGTTACCGAATAAGAGGTTGTTAAACATTTGAGAAAAAATAACATTTTTTTTTCTGAAAAACTATTAACTTTCCACCAATACGATATTATAGTTTTTTGTTACATACAACATGAGCTATTCGCTCTGAGAATTTGCAAGGCTATTTCACTTCCACCCTGTATATAAGTGGACATAATTAAAATGGTCCACGTGTGTGGACATAGGTCACATGGGCCCAACAATTTGGATATATAACTGTGTCCCGTACAATCACTATCACAAAGAAATTATAAATATCTCGTCACTCTGTGAATTTAGAAATATGTTTCTCATCTTGTCTTGTGTTGAAACTCTAATTTTGGTAACAATGAAAATTATGACTCTAGTGCGCATGCGCGGGGTATGACAACACATAGTTAAAATGGCGGAATTCACGGTACAGCAGAAAGTGAAATGTTATGCATGCAAATCTGACTTCAGTAATTTAGTAATCTATGGTTATATTATTATTATTATCGTCATTCTATATTATTCTGTCGTGACATATTTTTCTAATTAAAGGCCCATTCACAATGAAAATTAAACATAACCGTAACATAAACACAGAAGTTTGCGGCCAGGCTACCAAATGGGATCATTCAAAATGATTCACATAAACATTGACATAAACATTGCCGTAAGACGTTAACATGAAAGTTTGCAAATTCCAAACTTTCATGCTTATGCTTACGTGATTTGCAAACAGCACACAATCATGGACCGCTGAAGTATACGACAGAGTATCAGGAAATGGCGTCGTTGTTATGTTTCCATGGTTACCAAGTATGTTTGCGGTTATGTTTATGTCCCCATCGTGAATGATGGTATGATTTCTTGATTTTATCGTGACGTTTACATTCTTAAGTTAACGCTTACGTTGTTTAATTTTCATTGTGAATGAGCCTTAAGCCTGTACACTGTCGTGACGGTGTAGGAAATTTGTGGCCCAACAGTCGTCCGTTAGCAGCGCTACTGACGCGTGTTCGAAGCGTTACTAACGCGCGTTCGCAGCGCCACTAACGCGCCACTAAAAGTGGCCTCATCTGAAGGGACACTTTGTGTAGAGAATTGTTTGCAATAAGAGTTCGATGTTTAATTTTCATTCAAGTCAAAACTCATTTTTATGACATCTCCCTTTACCCAAACACCATCGAATTATTCTAACCCAAGTGTTTGACGGGAATCTGTATTTGCGACATTAAACCACGATTGCGCCTGATAAATTTAAGACATTGAAATAGATTGTTCAGAATTACAATCACTACAAGTAAAAGGGTAACATTAGCTATTAGTTATCGTTTGAAGTCATATGAAGATGAAGAAGCAAAGACGAGGAGTAGCTAATTGGTTAATGAAGTGGACATAAACATTTTAGATGGACATAATGTATTGGACATTCATACAGTGAACGTAAAAAGTGGACATAAAATTTGTGTTTTGGACTAAAATAAAGTAAAAAGGTAAATCCGTGGTGCTACAGCCCTGAAGGGTTAAGACCGACCAGCTGGCTGCTGGCCTCACGTCCACATGTCGAAGTAGAGGTGGACGATCATCAAACCAGAATGGAGGTATCGTGTGGTTAGCACGATGATCCCCCCCAGCCTTTATAGCTGGTTTGCGAAACCAGATTTTCGCAACCTATCGTAGCTCCCCAAGTGCATCACGATGCTGGATGGGTACCGATCCCATACATTAACCGAAATTACTAAAATAAAGTGGACATATTAATTAACTGCACATATGTTCATAATTTGGTGAACTCTTATGTAATGGACATTAAAAACTGAATCTCGTATCTGTGTTTCGATAGAAATCTGTTACTTAAGCCATTAAATCAATTTTTAAGAAGGGGTGGGCGGGAATTCTTTCTACTAAGGTATCTGATCCTGGAATAATGAATAAGTAAGAAATTCAGATAAACATATTTCGCGCCTTAATGAAGTTATTCACTCTCTTTACATTTTTATGTCATGGGCAATTAGAATTCCCCCTAGTCATTCTTAATGTTTGAAAATTCCTCCGAAGATTAACAGATTTTGAAATTGCACAAGTTTGGATGAATTTTAAATCATCATATTTTCTTAAAATATGGAAGATGTCACATTCTTGAAGTCCAATGTGGGGCAATATGGTTTCTGTAAGTATCCTTAAATAGCACTGTAAAAATGTATGACAGTGAAAAGAAATCGCTTACAGAAATATGACTTCACGGAAATACAAGATATTTGGCATCCCATTCAATACAGCCTCTCCATAGGGTACAGGTCGAACCCACACATTTTATTACAAATAGACACGTATTTGAATAACTAACTTGGTTAAAGTCTGTACGCTAACTTACCACTTCTTGCTTCTCGTCTTTGCTCATATCCTTGCCCAGCTTGAGGTTGGACGCAACACGCATGGCTTCCTCCACCGTGAGGTTGGCGTGCAGCTGATTGTCTTGCATGATGTAGCATGACAGTTTGCGGAACAGACTCAAGTTGCGCTCCTGTCCGTTGATAGTGATGGATCCGCTCATTCCCGAAGTCCTGCAAGACAATTCGTAATGTTCCATAAAATCCACCTCAAAATATTTTACCATTCTTGTGCGATTTGTGGGAGAGATTGGAGGTTTCTCCTCCACTTCCAGAGAATCACCATCTATGTTCATACATTACTTATCCTAATCTCCCGCCTCTCTCCACTGGATTTTATCTTAAACATTATGCCAATATACAGGGTGTAACAAAAAGGTATGTCAAAACTTTAGGCAAATATTTCTCACATGTAGAGGATGAAAATATGTTATATAAACATGAGTCCGGAAACACTTTTAGACCGTGATTTTAATGCCACGAATTGTTAAATTATTTTTTTACATAAAGGATTATTAATGAAAAAATAACTTGAAATGATAAAATAGTGCTAAACGTAGGGTTTGTTCCCAAGTACGAAATACACTTGCATGCAAAATTGCATAAATTTATCTAAACAAATTAAGTTATATTGGAAATGGATTTGGAAAATGTAAGTTACAGGGAATGAGCAACAAACTTATCGAAGATGAGAAGTTCTGTCCATATTTAAATGACAAGTCAATTGACAGTCTCACGTTTTAACTCATAACTCTGAAAAATATTAGAAATGGCCTATTTTTTTACCATATTGAGGAAAGTCCATTCAATAAAAAGAAAAACAAAATCATACTGTATTTTCGACTTTCGAAAGTATGCTTCCTTAAGGGGTTAGATACAGCTTAAAGCAATAAAATTTTGGAAATATTCAACAATTTTTACCTCCGTTACTGTATCTTGTACAATAAAAATACACTGTCCTTCTGTTATATGAAAAAATATTTTTCCGACTTAAAAACATTATTTACATTTTTTTTTTTTCAAAATTAATTTCACTGTGTAGTGATGAAACGTTTCCCACATAATTAAAAAACTATCCAACATTCTGTGATGTGTTTTTATGCATGTCATATCTACAATATGATACAAGATCACTTCTCTAACTTTATTAGATTGTCTGATAAAAATAAATTCATTTTAAAACATGGTCAAATATCAGTATTTTCTTCTAACACAAAATAGAAAAAATAGTATTCATTAAGGAATGTAGTTGAAAGAGCATGATATTGTAAACATGAGTTTCAGCAATAAAATAAAAGAGAGAGAACATGAAGAAGTTAACAAGCTTATGAGTTATGAGGGAAACTCTTCATCACTGCACAGTGAACTGCCACGGTTTTGAATTAAAAAAAAATATATATATTTTTTTTAATCGTAAAAATATTTTTTTTCATATAGCAGAAAGACAGTGTTTCACACGTACCGATTTTCATTTTTGTACAAGATACAGTAATGGAGGGAAAAAAATGTTGAAGTGGACAATAAATTGACCGATAAGAAATTGAATTTTTGCTTAAAATGCGTAATTTCTAGAATTACGGAACGGTCATTGACCATTCTTTTTAAAATCTATTAGCTAGGCAGACAAATCAGTCCGGATATGATACACGGACAATTTGGAATGCAGCCAACTGCAATCTCTTCAACGTCTGATGACGAGGATGTACCAAATTACACCTTGTACAAGAATCGCCAATGCACTCCCATGGGGAGGCGATTATCTTGGAATTACGCTTCGCATGTCACTTTAGTTTTATTACGGGGAACAGACAAGTAATGCAATGGACAAGTGCAGGGGATACTTTTCCTGGACTGCATTTGGAACATATCCAATCTGAATTATAATCAAGTAACTGCCTTCCTGGAAACAATTTATTCTTGTTTCCTTTTAGGTACGTATTAACATCAATGAATGGAAGTATTACTGTATACAAAGAGATGAGTATTGGAGAGAAGCGTTTATCACAATTACAAACTGTGAAAAAACAGTCTGAAGGCGCTTCAACATTTCTACTTATCTTCTGAAACCAGAACAAAAACTCAACGTTTTAAATATGTATATTTGGCCTATACTTGTTTATCCTCTTCAAAATGCTCCCCTTCACCAGCTTTCTGACCGGTTTCTCGAAGATGTGGATAAGTTAATTAAAAGTTCGGTGAAGGAAATTTTATGTTTGCCAGGAGACACGCCCGACGCGATGTTGTACACCGAACGTAAATATAAGGGTCTCAGCCTTTTCAAAGCTCAATGGGAAGCATATTTACAAAATCTCAATATTTGCAATACATTATTGAGAACCTCGAATCCTCTTGTCGTTTCTACAAGGAACATAGCAGCAGAAAAGAAAGTATGATCCAGGAAGTTAAAAATTCCACCTGAAGATCTGGATATAAGTAACATCAATGTCCATAAACTACGACAAAATCTTAGGAAACAAGAGTACGACAAATGGTGTGCGCTTCCACATAAAGGAAAAGGTGTTATTTTATTTCAAGAATATACTCCCGGAAATAAATGGATTTTTTCTAAGGAGGGTCTGTCTTCCTCTGAATGGCGGGACGCAATTAAGATGAATGCTAACGTAGCACCAGTGAGAAATCTTCATGGGAGATCCTTGGACGGTTTCCGTTGCAGATACTGCAACGAGATTGAAACCTTAGCACACGTCCTAGGATCCTGTCAGCATGGAGAACTCCTGAGAATTTCACGCCATCATAACATCCGAAAACTAATAGCACAAACCCTTAGAAACAAATCCTTCGAGGTCCATGAAGAGGTGCACTGCGTTGCGTCTGAAGGCGGCGGAATTAGAAGAGCGGACATCGTGGCTCTAGACAAGACTAATAGTAAAGGCTTTATACTGGACCCAACTGTTAGATTTGAGATGAGCCAGACCCAACCATCCGAGGTCAACAAAGAAAAACAACAAATTTATGAGCCTACTATTCCGTATTTTCGAGAAAAATATCAGATGGAAGGCACCTGGGAAGTACATGGTTTAATGATCGGAGCGAGGGGCACCATCCCACGATCAACTGTAAACACTATCAAAACATTTGGAATCCATGACATCATTCCAAAAATAATTACTTCAACCATTAAAGGGTCTGTGGCAATTCTGAAAAATCATTTATACGGAATATCATAATACCCCCCCCCTTTTCTATTCGTTAGTGTGTGATTGTTACAAATATATGTACAAATTTATTATTTCTTAAACTTAAGCTCCTAGTTCACATTTCAATTTGGCTCATCTATCTTACTGTAATCATTACTATTCTTATATGTGTGTTATTCTGTGTTTTTGGCAACCCAGGATGCCTGGGCAGACTATTTCTTGAAATAAATTATATATTATAATCAGTGTATATGTATCAGTTTGGATTTAGTTTTCTATAAGAGTAACAGAATTTTGATAATCTGAGATCCAAGACTACTTTAATCTTTATATAATTCTCTGTCACAGGATTTTAAAAGGACAAGGGAAAAATATTTAATATTCAGGATTATTAGACAGGTCTACAATAGACGTAACCCGTCCCGTCCCAAAGTTGACAGGCTGTACCGACTCTTGCTTTTGTGGTTTTAATCCTATAGTCAAACTTGTCCCGGGTATATCAGGATTGGTGTAACCGATACTTCAACTTGTCCCGGGTATATAAGGAAGGTGTAACCGATACTTCAACTTGTCCCGGGTATGTAAGGATAGGTGTAACCGATAGTCCAACTTGTCCCGGGTATGTAAGGATAGGTGTCACCGATACTTCAACTTGTCCTGGGTATGTGAGGATAGGTGTAACCGATAGTCCAACTTGTCCCGGGTATGTAAGGATAGGTGTCACCGATACTTCAACTTGTCCCGGGTATATAAGGAAGGTGTAACCGATACTTCAACTTGTCCCGGGTATGTAAGGATAGGTGTAACCGATAGTCCAACTTGTCCCGGGTATATAAGGAAAGTGTAACCGATACTTCAACTTGTCCCGGGTATGTAAGGATAGGTGTCACCGATAGTCCCACTTGTCCCGAGTAAGTAAGGGTATGTGGAACCGATAGTTCAACTTGTCCTATGTTTGTAATGACAGGTGATACGAGCTAACCTCACCTCAAAACAAAATATTCCCTCCCACTTATGCAGACTTTGAACTACGCAACCATTTAGCGGGTTGATGATGGCGTGGTTAAAAATTTCGTCTTGATAAGTCCATTATTAATACAACGTATAATATAGCACATTTTCAAATGCAGTCAAATAATGATATGAAGTTTTACAATCATAATGATGCGACTTTTCACTAATTGTAATCTATACTAATAATAAATCTGTAGCAAAAACTTTTCTGGTAATTTTCGATTTTCCAAAAATAATTGGTGTTAACATGTATAATTAACCATCCTGAAACCGAAAATAGCTTTTTAGAAATTTTTGTCTGTCTGTCTGGATGTTTGTTAACATTTCACGCGATAATGGCTGAACGGATTGCGATGAAAATTGGAATATAAATTAAGTTCGTTGTAACTTAGATTTTAGGCTATATTGCATTCAAAATACTTTATTTAAAAAGGGGGTTTATAAGGGGGCCTGAATTAAATAAATCGAAATATCTCGCTTATTATTAATTTTTGTGAAAAATGTTACATAAAAGTTTCTTTAAAAATGATTTCCGATAAGTTTTATTCTTTGAAAAAGTTTGATAGGACTGATATTTAATGAGATAAATGAGTTTTAAAATTAAAATAACTGCCAACTAAGGCGGTGTAATGAAATAAAAAACAAATGACTTAGTCTATAAGGGGCCTTGGACAACAACAATCGAAAGCTATGAAGCATAGCGTACAGAGAATGATTCTGTGTTTGTATGCAGTAATATCGGAAGCTAAATTAACCGATATGTATAATTAATTATTATTTCACCATTGGAAAGTGTAGTTTCTCTAGATGGACATAATGCTATAATGTTATTACAGTAACGTTTGAGTGAATCGAGGACTGGTAAGATTAAAATAGCTTCTTATGCACAGAAAACTTGATAAGGTATTCTGTACATTTTTATTCTATGCAAAATTTTGATAGGACTGATATTTAAGGATATACAAGACTTAAAATAACAATACAATACATTTTCACCGCGCCTCAGATTATAGTGTTGTTATTCCTGCAGTAACTCCTATGTGAAAAATATAAAATTTTTGAGTAGAAAGAAAAACACATTTATTCATTCCATGGCAATGGTACATAGGAGATCGTGAATTCTTACATTTTCGAAAGAAAGAAATATAATTACATATCACGTATCACTATTTAAGTTATTTGAAGGGTTCAGGACCATAGTGGACCAAGCGCCATTTACTGAAGACGTAGAAAACAAGGGTTAAAATTAAGTTATTAGTCCATAATTCAATGGAAACATATAGCAAGTAATATAAAGTATACACATTAAAACTAAAAGATATGTCAATCTTCATTAAACTATGGTTGCATGTAATAACAATGAAAGAAACATGTTAAAGGAATTGTCATTGCACCAAATGAGTGATATCTGGACCAAAATGATCGCATTTTTATTTTTTAAATACAATTTAAATTAAGTAACATATTAAACGATTTATTCTTCTATCAAACACGAGTGTTCCCTGGATCAAATGTTCTATTTTAATTATGTAATTACTTTATATTTATTTCTAACGGGTGCAGCGGAGCGCATGGGTACGGCTAGTCATGAAAAATTTACTTTATTGTACTTCCGAGTTATATTTCTAAAAGCTCCATCTTCTTACAGATGTGAAGGGGATATTTGAAAAGGCAATTTATACTGTTATACTTGACATACAGTAGGTATCATTTTGAAGATCAAGTAGAGTTTTAATAAAAATGATTATGGATGGATTTGGAGAGTAGAAGACACTGACAAGGTGCGTATGAAAAGACTGACAAGCATTTATCGTTTTGGTCAGTGCCACAGAAGAATAAGCTTAATAAACCCATAATGTTGGTGGGAAGGAAGAGAATGAAAAACAAATAGTTTCTCGTCATATAATCTTCAAATTTCACCAATCCTTCATCATTCGGTGCGATTGCAAGTAAATAAAAAATTAAAGTATCTTCTACCTCACATATAGAAGGCCAAAACAACACCTCTGCCATGTCCCAATTTTATTCGTCTCTGTAGTCGTCTGACAAACCAAGATTTAGAATTTTTGCTTATCAAACCTTCGTCAAATGAAATCTACCACCACTATATGCTTCACCCATAACAAAACCGAATAAATACAGGAAATATCCTACACAAACGCTATCTGGTGACTAGACGGGTTCATGACTTAACGGAACAAATTTCATACGGTGACGAGACAGGTTCATGACCTAACAGAACAAATTCCATACGGTGACGAGACGGGTTCGTGACTTAACGGAACAAATTTCATAGGGTGACGAGACGAGTTCGTGACTTAACGGAACAAATTTCACAGGGTGACGAGACGGATTCATGACCTAACTGAACAAATTTCATAGGGTGACGAGACGGATTCATGACCTAAAGGAACAAATTTCATACGGTGACGAGACGGATTCATGACCTAACGGAACAAATTTCATACGGTGACGAAACGGGTTCATGACCTAACGGAACAAATTTCATAGGGTGACGAGACGGATTCATGACCTAACGGAACAAATTTCATAGGGTGACGAGACGGATTCATGACCTAACGGAACAAATTTCATAGGGTGACGAGACGGATTAATGACTTAACGGAACAAATTTCATACGGTGATGAGACGGGTTCATGACCTAACGGAATAAATGTCATATGGTGACGAGACGGATTCATGACGTAACGGAACAAATTTCATACGGTGACGAGACAAGTTCATGACCTAACAGAACAAATTCCATATGGTGACGAGACGGGTTCGTGACTTAACTGAACAAATTTCATAGGGTGACGAGACGGATTCACGACCTAACGAAACAAATTTCATAGGGTGACGAGAGGGATTCATAACCTAACGGAACAAATTTCATAGGGTGACAAGATGGATTCATGACCTAACGGAACAAGTTTCATAGGGTGACGAGACGGATTCATGACCTAACGGAACAAGTTTCATAGGTTGACGAGACGGATTCATGACCTAACGGAACAAATTTCATAGGGTGACGAGACGGATTCATGACCTAACGGAACAAATTTTATATGACGAGATGAGTTCATGACTTAATGGAACAAATTTCATACGATGACAAGGCAGGTTCATGACTTAACGGAACAAATTTCATACGATGACAAGGCAGGTTCATGACTTAACGGAATGACTTTCATACGGTGACGAGATGGATTCATAACTTAAAGTAAAAGTGTCATACGGTGACGAGACGAGTTATTTGTGAACGAATTTGGGTCGAGACGAGCAACGCCGACTACATTTTCATCCTGAAGTTCTAAAAAGTACAACACAACATACAAAGGTTTGTTTATCAGTAACCGTGAAGCAAGAAAGTCACGAATGGTTGACTTATTGCTTAATGCAAAGCCTTCAATGACAAGGAAAATTACACAACATGCAAATTAAAACTTGTACACTTAAAATACGCCAATACAGAATGAAAGCTGTTGAATTATCAGATATTGTAGCATTGTTTCACATATATAAGAATGCACGGACTGAAACCACAATATGAAGATATATATTGCATGATATTATAAATATCAACTGAAACTCACAGAGACGCCGTGAAAGAAAAATAATAAACATTGATCAAACCGCACCGCATAATGGTCCTCCATTGTTCTTGGAACACATAATTTGCATTAACGAAGTGACACTGCTCGCCCTAGCACTTGCCTAAACAGGAATTTAATTTGAATATATTACTGCAATTACAATGCTATAGAATGAACCTAACAACTCCTATTATAATGCAAGGCACGGGCACCTACAGACAACTAAGTTCAACACTATTAATTATCGTACTCTATGCTTGCAAATTTTTTCAGTTACATGTTCATTATTATTATTATTATTATTATTATTATTATTATTATTATTATTATTATTATTATTATTATTATTATAGCATTTGAAGTTTTATGCTTCAGAAAAAAATCTTATACTCGAGTACAAGAGGAAAAAACTGTAACGTTTTGACATGATAGGCTTAAGGTACGGTCACACATCGCTACTTTTGCAGCGCAACTTTTGTACTGCAGCTGCAAAAGTTGCGTGTCGTGTTCACACGTAAGCCAAAAGTAGCGAGCTGCACGCTACTTTTCGTGCTGCGCAACCCGAGCGCTGCAAAAGTTGCAACTGGAGGTTGCGAGTCTGTTCACACACAAGGCGCTGCCTTTGCAGCCGCAGTCATGCTGCAGGTTTCCATCTCCGTGTTGACTTCTCAATATACATTTTGTGGTTATGTTCGCATTATTAAGAAACTCATGCGAAAGCTTCCTTATCTATTATTTGCTTTTCTGTCGTATCTAGTATTCAGAAATTGGCTTTATTTTTACTATAAAGCTTTTAAAAACGCCTATATACTTAAATGATAACTAACAGTATATTCACGTAATCAATGTTGGCAACCCTCCTTTTTGGAACTACGCTACGGAAAATTTAAAAAATGAATTATATCGTCACCAATTATGCTCAGACTGTGTTGTGTATTTAATAACTGTTACAAATAATTTATTTTCATCACATTTAACATTAAAATATATCCAAACAATAAAAGTATCATTGGCAAATTTGGGTGGTAATACTGGTTGCAACCGCAAAAGTTTCAACAAAACCGATATCAAAAATGCTGCGGCTGCAACCCTGAGAACCCTGTTCACACGTCGCTACTTTTAAGTTGCGCGCAGCATGGAAAAGTAGCGGGCAGCAGGTTTGGCAGCCGCTACTTTTCGGGTTGCACCGTTGTTCACACGTCGCAGTACAAGAGTTGCGCAGTTTTTTGTACTGCAGCGCTGCAAAAGTAGCGACGTGTGACCGTACCTTTGATGTCACGCGTGGTACCATGGAAACAGAAGTGCCTCGTGGGTTTTCCACGCGGTCCGTCTCGCTCCATTGTGCCTCGAGATTTTCCATACAATATATCCAGAAATCTCAAGGTTAGTTGACGGTGGCTGAAATCTTTAGTTTCTTTTCTAGTTAACCCGACATCTAGCGCGACGGATGTTGCCTTCAGGAAATGAATCACTGATATTCAAAATTTTGATGGAAAATATGTGCCATCCTCCAACCAATCTCCAAGCAAGGGGACACACATTCCTTTCCCCTTGGTAAGAATACCCACTTCTCTACACATTATGATCTCAGGGTCCATCGGGCAATATTTTATTAGAGTCATATCATAGCCGATCTAAGTTGAGACAACTCATCCTGCCTGTGGTTTTTCTAAGGCGCTAAGACAAATGTCGGGGTGAGTCCTAAAAGAAATGGGCGATGGAGCTACATCTCATCCCCCCACAAATTTCGGATTTTTTCCAATATTAAAGTCTTCTGAAATCGGAGCCTTGGTTTTCGCACGTTGCCTTCGGTAGGTGGGGACGAATTTACTCGAGTGCCACTGGCACAGCGCAAGGGCTCTGATCTCTTGTCTAGCGAGGACTGCTCCACCCTTCTCCCCACTCGCCAATCAGAGTTTTAACATTTTCGGCGATTCTGCCCTGTTGGTGTTCAGTCATAATAATAATAATAATAATAATAATAATAATAATGTTTTATTTTCGCTGGCAGAGTTAAGGCCATAAGGCCTTCTCTTCCACTCAACCAGCCTCAATCAACACAATACATATTTAAATTACAAATATTTACACTACACTTAAAAGGTTCTCCAGCTATATTCTTCAGTTAAATTTTAAAGTTTTAAAGACTAGTAGACTACATATTTATTTAAATTTAGATAAACCTATAAGGTAAAGTAGTAACTTAATTTATGAGCTAATTTAATTCAATCAATTATAATTAATTTAAGATTTGAGTTAGCTAGTAAAATGATGAAAATTAATTTAATATAAGCTTACTAGGACTATGTTACAGGGAGAAAAAAAAATATATATATAAATCTAAAATATATTTCTATAATGAGAATATTAATGTAATTGCCATTAGAGGTTTTGTAAATCTATTCAGAGAAATTAATGATAATAATAAGAATGGACAGATGTTAGTTTCATTATAAGTAATACATATTAATCAGCAATTAATTTGTTAAGTAAGAATTTATGTAATTTTGACCTAAATGAAGTTATTGTCTAACAACCCCTTACATCACTCGGTAGCGAGTTCCAATTTCTAGCAACTGAAACTGTATAAGATGAAGAATATAAAGATGTCTTGTGGTAGGGTATAATGAGTAAATTGTTATGATGAGATCTTGTACTTAGCTGATGATATGCAGATAAATTTTGAAAACGAGAAGCCAAATAGATTGGGGTAGCGGTGTGCAGAATTTGAAATAAGAGAACAAGAGAATGCAGGGCTCGTCGATCGCTTAGCCTTAGCCAAGACAGAGTAACATGATCATACTTACGAATATTACAAATATAACGGACGCACGCATTATGCACACGTAAAGTAGTCATGTTTGAGGCAGTCCTCTCCCTCACGTGGCAGCTATCAGCTTAAGTCAATTTTCGGCTTTCATCGAAAATCGTAGTGGGACAAGTGGCCAACAGGCTTGAAAGTTACATAGAGACTTCTTTTCATCCCAAAATTCCCTTGCAAGAACGCGTTGTACCTTTTAAATGTTTCTTCTTTAATTTCCCCTTCATTCACCCCAGCTCACAATTAATTTTTTCACTACGGTTTACTCAAAGTGTATCATACGTGTCTACCATTTTAATGCTGCAGAACTTGCAATTGCAAATCAAGTGAGTGGTCGCATAGGTTTGTAGCTTCTCTCGATGCAGAGATATTACTAAGAGCGGCTAATTTTGTACGCAACTTCGGCGCCCTCATGACCGTAGTAAGAGGAGGTGGCTCATTGGGCGTGATCACACAAGTTACATTGGTTCGTGACCAAGGGCGCCCGCAGGATCCAATATGAGAGATAGTTAGAAAATTAGAGGAAATGGATGGACGAGGAGCGAGAAAATTGAACATAAAAATAGCCAGTTGTGAAATATAAATCACCCTGTCCAGTTGATAGTTTGAAGCACTCGCTTTTGTTGAATTGTTTACTGAGGGTTTGAGAAAACGTGTATCGAACTCATAAACAAAAATAATAAAAAAAAAACTTTGTTTAGATTTAACCATTTTTATGGTAGAAAATGCTGATTGACACAAGTAGGCCTATGACGTTGAAAACGGTAGTTCTAAATATCTTTTTAATTTTCGCTCACATTATTTGAATTAGAACTGTTGTCATCTAACCCAGAACTTGATTGAGATCGTCTTTTTCGAATTTAAAATTTGTCAATGATAAAATCAAAATAAAAGCACCCACGGGGTTTGAACCCGGGACCTTCCGAATCCAAGCCTCAAATGCTACCAATTGAGCCAACTCGCTCGATTATTATCAGGGAAAGGATTTATATGTAAATACATATTTACTTATAAAGCTAATATAATTTATATTTTGCATTATCTTTATGTTTCACAATGTGTAGGGTTGAAAAATCCTACTTTTATTTTCCATATTTTTCCATATTTTAGAGTTTAGTACATATTTTCGTTAATTTCCATATATTTTCCATATTTCATATAAAACAGTCCATATTATATTAGGTTTAACAATAAAACAAAACAAAATTCCATTAACTTTTAAAAATACATTTCAACAATAGAGATTTAAACACATGTTCAGTAATCCCTTTAACATCAGAGTTATTTGAAAATTAGCAGTCCTATGAACAATGGGAAAGTAAGTTACAAAACTGTATTAATTTAATTTAAAAATTTTAACAGACTTCAGTTGTGCAGCTCAACAGTTAAATGCCAGTCAGAGTACACATAGGTTCAGTTTTGTAAATCATACTATAAAGACGGTAAATATGCCAAAAGTACGTCATTCAGTCAATTTAAAATCAAAACTAACAAGTTACATTTCAGAATTTAAAGAAGATGGTTTATCAACTGACAATAAAATATTATTTTGTAATTTGTGTCAGTGTGCAGTATCATCTACACAAAAGTTCCTGGTGCAACAACACATTACAACTAGTAAACATCAGGCCAACAAACAACTAAATTCCAAGCAGAGACAATTGTTTTTAACACAACCAACAACATCGAATGTAAGATCTGAGTTTAACATCGACCTGTGCCGTTCTCTCATCTCTGCTGATATTCCTCTCTACAAACTAAAGAATAAGGTCTTCAGGGAATTCCTTGAAAAATATACTCAACATACAATCCCGGATGAGTCAACACTTAGGAAGACGTATGCTCCATCCATCTACGATGAGACAATACAGAAGATAAGAGATGAAATTAAAGATAGTTCAATTTGGGTTTCCATTGATGAGACTCCCGACAAAGAAGGTAGACTTGTTGGTAATGTAGTTATCGGTTTGTTAAGTGAACAATATTCTGAACGAATTCTTTTACATTGTGATGTTCTAGAAAAGTGCAATAACAAAACTATAGTTAAACTGTTCAACGAAGCTATGGGTATCCTGTGGCCAAAGGGTATTATGTACGATAATGTGTTATTCTTTATTAGCGATGCTGCCCCTTATATGGTCAAAGCTGGACAAGCATTATCTGTTGTATATCCTAAATTGACTCATTTTACTTGTGTGGCGCATGCATTTCATCGTGTGGCAGAAGTGGTCAGAGACAATTTCCCTAAAGTAGATTTGTTGATTTCATCAGTGAAAAAAGTATTTCTCAAAGCTCCCAGTAGAGTTAACGTGTTGAAAGAAATGTACCCTGAAATTCCATTGCCACCAAAGCCAATTTTAACTAGATGGGGTACATGGCTAGAAGCAGTTGAATATTATGCCGAACATATAGACTCTATTAACAATGTTCTCCTTGCATTGGACTCTGAAGATGCAGTCTCAATTGATACTGCGAAAACAGTTACCTGTGACATAAGTGTGAAGAATGACTTAGCTCACATTCAGCATACATTTTCATGCATCATAAAAACGCTCAAAAGTCTCCAAAATAGGCACCTTTCACTATCTGAAAGTTTTGAAATTATAAATAGTACTGTGGAACAACTGAATCGTGGTAGAGGTAAAGTTGCAGATGCAGTAAGAGCTAAGGTGGACACTGTACTTTCAAAAAACCCTGGATATGAAGAACTACAAAAGGTTGTTGCTGTGATGAGTGGTGAATCAACAGTGAAGATTAACTTGGACTTATCCCCAGCAGACATTGTGAAATTGAATTATGTACCAGTTACTTCTTGTGACGTCGAACGCTCTTTTAGTCAGTATAAATCTATCCTCAGAGACAATAGAAGAAGATTCACTTTTCAGCACTTGAAAGAAATGTTTGTAACCTATTGTTATGGTAACAGACAATAAAAATTGTGTTTTGTTGAAACTACATTGGAAGATAAGGTACGTCCATTATATTTTTTGTTTAGTTTGATTAAAATGTACCAATATTTAACGTACATAGTCATTTTTTTATAATTTTAAGTCCATATTTAATTCCATATTTTGGTAAAAATCCATATTTAATTCCATATTTTGGTAAAAATAACTACATATATATTTACATATTTCATATATTTTTAGTCCATATAAATCCGTTCCCTGATTATTATTATTATTATGAAACGAGTGCCCATATTCGGTGCGGGAAAGAAAGCAAGAAAGAAAAAAAAAGAAAGAAACAACGAAAGAAATCATAAAAAATAATATTCTTCAAACTTGGGATGCATTTCATTAATAAATTATCGCCACGTATCGAAAAAAAAAATCAAAACATCTAAGTTGTGAGTGACCACAAAATAATAAGCATATTTTTAATGTTGGTTTGGAATTTGATTACAATTCCAAGATTCGTTATTACAGTTGGATGCAACCTATAAACAGCATTTTTGTTGTATGGGATTTGATTCGCGTTACGTTCTTCTCTATAGTGAAAAGCTGCAAAGAATAAACCAATGAATCCAACAAACTATGTTACTGTTACGTCACTCGGTGCTTTGCAATGCAGATTGTGAAAGAAGCCTCAAAATCTCTTGTCCTCAATTTGTACAAGCGCGGAGAAAGTACGTGAGAAATGATAAGGCAGGAAAAGACCGCCTCTTTGTGTATTCAGATGACGTACACTTTACATTTGTTTATCAGAAACAGAATGGTAGCTGAATTCTTTCCATGAAGTTTTTTCTGTATTTAATCTTTACGAACACAATAACAAATAAATGTACGTACATCGAAAACATCACAAAAACATTTTGTTATTCTCGTTAACAGAGGTAATATCTTCTTGTTATCTTCAATTGCATTACACAACCCTGATTTAAATGCCACGCTATCTTTAATTCCGTATTTTATTTATTTATAAATACAACTACTTCGCTCATGTACCAATGGGGTGTAAAATAATGTGTTGAATTTCAACCGATCCCAGAGCCACGTAGATCACAGTAATATCACAGTCTAGTATATACAGTCGCGAAGCTCAATACGTAGTAAATATGCAAATATTAGATAGTTGCTCACCACTAGGATCGCTAATATCGCCTCATTACAGGCAATGCAAAATAGTACCGTCACAGTCTATTGTTTCTAGCACCCTCAAAACTCAAGCTTCGTGACTGTATATAGTAGACTGTGGAAATATCGCCATTATTGTCGCTTCTGTACCTAATGTTTCGCAATATTACTTCCTGCTTGTTTGGCCACGCAAAAGAAACGCCGATACGAAGTTATATCGTTTTCCGAGGACTTTGGCAAACATGGCGAGGAGGAAAGCTGTTTTCCTGAAATTAGTTTTTTAAAAACATGTAATTACGACTTTTGTAACATGTTCACGTTATTATTTAATACGAAATGATTTTAAATTATTCACATACTTTTATTTTACAACATTAATAAGAATACTACACGAAAACAGTGAAACTGCAGTTTATATGGTATTCCACAACCTTCCTTATTATCCATGGATGCTGTCATTGTTACAATCGATATATACGGCCTGCTACGTTTCATATTGTATGAACAAAAACAAATGTATCAATTTTATTATAAATATAACATTTATAGTTTACTGAAGACTCACACGAACAAGTTGAATGTTGTAATGATAACAGAGCAATAATAGAGTTTAATCCTCTGATTGAGGTTCTGGCTGATATGTACAGTAGTGGCAAAAAAAAAAAAAAAAAAAAAAACCGGACCGACCCTTGTAGTTGATTTCAGAGCCTTGTTCACTCCAGAGCACGATAGACTGGTAACTAAGACTTTCGTGGTTCGAATCCTGTCTGGGAAGGAATCTTTTTTTTTTTGTTCCTTATTCAAATTTATTCCCAATACTTTTCGATTGCAGCGATATTTTACTATTTAATTAACTTATTATTCCCAGAACATGAATTTTACCAGCAATCAAATAGTATTGGGAATAAATTTGAATAAGGAACAAAATAAAGTTTCCTTCCCAGGCAGGATTCGAACCACGAAAGTCTTAGTTACCAGTCTATGGTGCTCTGGAGTGAACAAGGCTCTGAAATCAGCTACAAGGTCGGTCCGATTTTTTTGCCACTACTGTACATCTATTATCAGGCAGTACATCTCACTTGACGATATGTGTCAGAGGAAGAACAATTGTTTGTATGCATGTGAAGTCTGACTAGTGTAACATGTAGCTAATCGGCAATGTATGCAATGGAGGGGGAAAGATACTGGCAACCCTACCCCATTATCTCCTGGCCTAGTTGCCTCATAAGTGGTGCTCTTTGGTATCACTTGTGAGGTTCATACCTGTCTTCGGACAGTTGACTAAACAACAACAACAGAGTTTATATGCAGTGTCTGTGTATCTCTATTTCTATTGTTTCCTAAGCGAAGTCCTTGTAACACAATAATATCACAGTCTAGTATATACAGTCACGAAGCTCAATACGTAGTAAATATGCATCCACAGATAGTTTCTAACCACTAGGATCGCTACTATCGTCTCATTGCAGACAATGCGAAATAGTACCTGCACAGTCCATTGTTCCTAGTATCCTCATAAACTCAAGCTTCGTGACTGTATATACTAGACTACGACAATATTTCAAACCGATAGCGACTTCGACTCAGCATTTCTTTTGCAGTCCTGTGTACAAATCGATGAAGAACACCACAACCTTTTTATCTATAGTAATGCCACAAGAGGTCTGAGATTTGCCGATAAATCCACGAGCATTCAAATTGTAATTATTTAAAATTAATTTTTCAATCATTGTTTTCTCGAAACATGACTCTTGCTTATGGGCCCTTTTTCCGGCTACCGCCTGAATTATTAACTGTTGAAATATTTCTATTTCGAATTTTAGGTCTTTTTTTTCTTTTCCTTCATATTTTGAGTCTTCATTGTATCATTCCACAGTTTCTGTTCAACTATTTGATTATACGGAACAGTGCACTGAAAGCTCACTCATTTACACTATTATTTTGGATAGCTGGGGTTTAATGAAAAAGTACGATTATAGACAAAGGCTACAATACAATTCGGAAATCAATATTTATTCTCTGAAAATTACATCTTTCAAGTGACCTCCACTCCAAAGCTATTTTGTTTTCAAGCAGCAATCCCATTCGTTCCTACAGACCAGTACTTCCCGTGTGCCGCCAGCTGGTGGTAACGGAATGGAAATTGGATGGAATGATGATGTCTAATGCGGGAAAATCGGAGAACCCCGAGAAAAACAGCAACTACAACCTTGTCCGCCACAAGTACCACTATGGATAAACTCATACATACTTGTATCCCGTAAGAATGTTGAGCAGGGTGGATTTCCCAGCTCCTGAAGGCCCCATAATAGCAGTAAGCTCTCCTGAGCGAAGCCGTCCGCTGACGGATTTGAGGATTTGTTTCCCATCTGTAAAGAAATAAAGCAATTGTAGTTATAGTAATAAAACTATGATACCAAATAATCTTGAAAACATATACAGAAATCAAATCAAGACTACTTTACATCAAATAATATTCAATTATTGAGCAAAGACTAACTTCTGAGTACAGTGTTTATTTTGACACTTGAGCAGTATAATATTCGTTATCTATAGTAATAATAAATCTGTAGCCGAAATTTTTCTGGTAATTTTCGATTTTCCAAAAATAATTGGTCCTAACATATATAATTAACCGCCCTGAAACCGAAAATCGCTTTTTTGACATTTCTGTTTGTATGTCTGTCTGTCTGAATGTTTGTTACCTTTTCACGCGATAATGGCTGAACCGATTTATATGAAAATTGGAATATAAATTAAGTTCGTTGTAACTTAGATTTTAGGCTATATGGCATTCAAAATATTTTATTTAAAAGGGGGGTTATAAGGGGGCTTGAATTAAATAAATCGAAATATCTCCCTTATTATTAATTTTCATGAAAAATATTACATAACAAAAGTTTCTTTAAAAATAATTTCCGATAAGTTTTATTCTTTGAAAAATGTTGATAGGACTTATATTTAATGAGATAAATGAGTTTCAAAATTACAATAACAACGCCATCTAAGGCGGTGTAATGAAATAAAAAACAAATGACTTCGTTTATAAGGGGCCTTGGACAACAACAATCGAAAGCTATGAAACATAGCCTACAGAGAATGTTTGTGTGTTTGTATGAAGTAATATCGGAAGCTAAATTAACCGATATGTATAATTAATTATTAATTCACCATTGGAAAGTGTAGTTTCTCTAGATGGACATAATGCTATAATGTTATTACAGTAACTTCTGAGTGAATCGAGGACAGGTAAGATTAAAATAGCTTCTTATGCACAGAAAACTTGATAGGCATTCGTTTCCTGTATTTCCTAAAATAATTTTTATGACCAAATGAGTCGCCTCTGGATCAAAATGATCGCATTTTAATTTTTTAATACAATTTAAATTAAGTAACATAATAAACGATTTATCCTTCTATCAAACACGAATGTTCTCTTGATCAAACGTCCTATTTTAATTATGTAATTATTTTATATTTATTTCTAACGGGTGCAGCGGAGCGCACGGGTACGGCTAGTATAAAATAAAATAATTGAAGTCCGTGGTACATTTACACTTTAAAGTTTAAATAGTAAAAAAAAAAAAAAAAAAATCTTCTCGAACAACCATCTCAAATCAGTTGCAGATTATGTGCTGTTTTCTGCCCCTAATTACCGCGGATAATCGAGAGTCTATTGTATTTCCACAGAAATCTCGAAATCTACTCTTTT
Source organism: Periplaneta americana (assembly GCF_040183065.1). Classification (NCBI taxonomy): domain Eukaryota; kingdom Metazoa; phylum Arthropoda; class Insecta; order Blattodea; family Blattidae; genus Periplaneta; species Periplaneta americana. The sequence continues at coordinate 193,878,493 of NC_091118.1, forward strand.
AAGCATCACATTACGTACATCATATGAGATTATTTTAGGTTTCCATGGAGATTGTGTTCAGAAACAGATTTTTGATATACTACCGTGTGCTGAAATACATCATCTCCAATGTTTCGGAACTACATACAGGTTTCATCTTCAGGGAAACTTATGCAGTCCTGAATGTTGACCTACTATGTTTAGACGGTATGTCTTGCTATTCCAAACAAGGAAAGGGGGGGGGGAACTTTAAAACGAAAAGAAGGAAATAGGGAAATAATGGATGAAAAAGAAGAGAGAAAATTGCTTTCTAGGCTTTATTTTTGTCGGTTTTTGTCCGTAGATACCAATGAAATCCTCACAATAATTCCTAGCAAACAACCGTTTATATTAGACATCAGACAAGACTTTTACTGAATGTGGAATCAATTTATTACAGCTACCTACAATTTAAATATATGGTGGGCCAAAAAAGGCACAAAATTTAAATGGTTATATTCCAGCAGCTAATGATTTCACTTGAAAGTTTATTTTACAGACAAATTACACAGTCCTTGTAGACCGGGAAAGTACTGTAACATTTAATTTTTTACCATTTATTAAACATTATTTTTAATTTTTTGTAAGGCAGTGCAAAATCGATCGTTTATACCGAACTAAGCATTATGGTCTTACGTGTTCAGCAGGCCAAGCCGTTTGTTGTGCTATCATCATTGGTTTTCTTTCGTTTTGAGTTCTCATTTTGTGAATAATGAGTCGCTTAACGAACGAACACAAGATTTTCATTAAACATTTGCACCAATATGATAATTTGTCTTCTCGTCAAATTGTAAGGAACTACGCTCAACGAGAATGGTCTGTTTCAAGTGTACAACGATTGATTAGCAAGATACGGACATGATATCCCTCCTGAGAGATTATTCCGTGAAAGATCGCATTTCTCAGATTCTCTGATGGTTTCCGCTGGAGTTTCAAACGAGATCTTAATCCTATGGACTATTTTGTATGGAGTCAATACGATAAGTTACCAACCAATAGTTTCAAAGCTAGATTTTATAATTGGCTTTTAATTAATCCTTTCTACTCTGTAGATGAGTTTAACATAAATTCATACGAAATTGTTTTTTAATAAATAAAGTTATTTACATTTAGTTACAATTATTACATTAAGAGTGAAGTGTTTTCATTAATTTTAGAGTTTCAAAATGTTTTGTGTTTTCATTCTGATTAAACTTTACTGTTTTCAATTATATGTGTATTTTCAAATGTATGTTGTGACGAAGCTTATCACTGTATGTTTAATGGCTTAATAAATTGAATTGAATTGAAAGGCAGTTTACTACAAAACAAGAATTCGTAATATTGAACATTTAAGACAATGACTTCTTGAATTTTGGGACCGGCTTGATCAAAGACAGATATCCAATGCTATTGGACAATGGAGAAGACGCCTACAAATGGTTGTGCGGGCAAATGGCGGTCACATAGAGCATCATTTTTTATTTTGATTATTTGAAAGATCATTATTATTATTAATTTTACCAACATTCAGCTTCTGCATTTTGAAGTAATAAATTGTCTTCAAAAACCACATTTTTCGCATCATTGTGTATTGACCTCCATAAGATTTTTTAGTTTTGATTATTTGAAAGATCATTAATTATTATTAATTTTACCAATATTCAGCTTCTGCATTTTGAAGTAATAAATTGTCTTCAAAAACCACATTTTTCGCAACATTGTGTATTGACCTCCATAAGAGTTTTTAATTTTGATTATTTGAAGATCATTAATTATTATTAATTTTACCAACATTCAGCTTCTGCATTTTGAAGTAATAAATTGTCTTCAAAAACCAGATTTTTCACATCATTGTGTATTGACCTCCATAAGATTTTTTAATTTTGATTATTTGAAAGATCATTAATTATTATTAATTTTACCAACATTCAGTTTCTGCATTTTGAAGTAATAAATTGTCTTCAAAAACCACATTTTTCGCAACATTGTGTATTGACCTCCATAAGATTTTAATTGAGCTCACAAAACATAATAAAAGTCCTGCTCATCTTTAAAGTCTACTCTTTCCAATATTGTGTTCATTATAAATTAATGTTATGTATTTCCGAAAATAGATTCTAATTTTGTGCCTTCTTTGACCCACTGTGCATATATTGTAAAATAAACTGGAGAAATCATGTCCAACATACGGCAGACACCAGAATAAAATATTTTGATATGATATCTCTTGCACAAAAGGAGATATCTATAAATGTAACTTGATTAATATTATTCAGTATTATTTGTATTTATCCTGGTAATAATGAACAGTTTGACTCGTAGACATTTTGTTTTTCAGCATTAACTTCCCATGATTGTACGACATTCCAAGAGAACGGCAGTTACGTAGACTTTCGGCTCCCCCCTACTACCAATAATGCATAGCACAATGTCAATACGGCGGTTGCTGTCGTCTGCGATACATCGAACTTTTCTGTTGATTTTCGAGTTCGTCATTTTTTTTTTCTGATTACTATATGCTTATTTAAGTTGTGTTAACTCTCGCTAGTGGTTTTATATTTTATTTTATCCGTGTAAGTATTTATTTTATTATTGTAAATATTTTTGTATTATTATTATTATTATTATTAATTAATTCATTTGTATTACTATCTTTGTATCATCTCCGTGGCGGATATTCTATTATTATTATTATTATTATTATTATTATTATTATTATTATTATGATTATTATTGTTACAATTATTTCTAACATCAACATTATTATTGATCTCTTTAAAATTTATGTAGACTACTGGACTGTACCCGAGCACGAGCATATGCTCATTTCGGGTATATATTCATATGTATAATTTCAAATCTAAATTATGAATAAATTTGAATTTGAATTTGAAACCTGCAGTGCTTGGGAAAAGTGACATAAGTCAGTTTCCACAAATCTTTTTTGATAATTTATTGACAACTTACACTGGTTTATGTCGATTTGATTTTTTTTTTCTGTATGAATTATTGTAATGGGAGAAATACTTATGTATTTTTTTCCAAGAGAGCGGATGTTCCGTAAGTTGTCAATAAATTATCAAAAGAGGTTTGTGGAAACTGACTTATGCCACTTTTCCCAAGCACTGTAGAACTAAGGCTGTATTTTAGTAGGCATACAGTCCTGCATGAAAGAGATATTTTGAATTGATCCTTGAAAAGATGGCGTGAACAGTCTTTCAGACGGAAGAGACCAAAGATGATGATGATGATGATGATGATTTACACAGATTTGCAACTTTCTGAAGGCGACAAGTGGGAAAGAACTGGATGTCCTCATAATCTAACCTGTTATAGCGGAGAACTCGCTCATTGTGATGCTTTCAGGTTTTTATACAGGCTGTTGTAACCTCATTAAAGTTCTGGAGCTGTATTCAGGAACGAAATAATGGTTTCCAAGCGCAGGAGGGTCAAGAAATTGAACGCTGTGCGTTCGCGACGGTTACACGTGACTGCCCGATCACATGACGACCATTATATAAGCCCAGAGGAGGCCTTGACACGCGTTACCTGACAACGGGTAGCTTGGAACAAGACACGCCAAATTCCTCTCAACAAGAATCATCCAGTCCAAAGAGAAACTTTACTGTTCTCTGGAGACAAATGATAAATTGGCCTCATTGCAGTCCATTTGCTGATGTCTCCAGAAATGGACCGATCAACTGATTCTTTGTGTTCACAGCACCACCACCGCCACATGATGTCCGTAATCTTATTTTTCGAACGAGGAAAAACACGGGAATTTTACTTGAAGCAAGTAAAGAGATAGGTTTGGAAGTAAATCCCGAAAAGACAAAGTATATGATTATGTCTCGTGACGAGAATATTGTACGAAATGCAAATATAAAAATTGGACATTTATCTTTTGAAGAGGTGGAGAAGTTCAAATATCTGGGAGAAACAGTAACAAATATAAATGATACTCGGGAGGAAATTAAACGCAGAATAAATATGGGAAATGCCTGTTATTATTTCGTTGAGAAGCTTTTGTCATCCAGTCTGCTGTCAAAAAGTCTAAAAGAATTTATAAAGCAGTTATAGGCCTATTACCAGTTGTTCCGTGTGGTTATGAACTTGGACTCTCACTTTGAGATAGCAACATAGGTTAAGGATGTTTGAGTATAAGGTGCTTAGGAAAATATTTGGGGCTAAGAGGGATGAAGTTACAAGAGAATGGAGAAAGTTACACAACGCAGAACTGCACGCATTATATTCTTCGCCTGACATAATTAGGAACATTAAATTCAGACTTTTGAAATGGGCAGGGTATGTAGCACGTATGGGCGAATCCAGAAATTCATATTGAGTGTTAGTTGGGTGGCCGGAGGGAAAAAGACCTTTGGGGAGGCCGAGACGTAGATGAAAGGATAATATAAAAATGGATTTGAAGGAGGTGGGATATGATGCTAGGGACTGGATTAATTTTTCTCAGGATAGGGACCGACGGCGGGCTTATGTAAGGACGGCAATAAACCTCCGTGTTCCTTAAAAACCATAAGTAAATAAGCAATTGCGGATGATAGATGAAATGAGGGAGATGTGGACAATGTTGCTGGGATAAACGATAGGAAAGAGAATATCCCGCGAAAAAAAAACTCTGTGCAATATCTCTATCAACGACTAATCCGGGCATCGAACCCGTGATGAGCCAAAGACACGGTCTCAATGGAGGGCACACGTACCCATCTTTACCTTTATACAACGATGACAGCGAACTTCTAGTAAACCTCGGCATTCAACTATTGCGAAGCTCTAGTGACGTGGAATCTCATTAAAGTTGATTGCTCGGACACAAAAAGAAACAAGCAAACAGCGACTAAAAAAACGGCAGTAACGTTATATAAACTGAGGAGCACGATGGTATAACGTGATAGAATCGTTACCTTAGCAACATGGTTATTTCAAGAGACTAGCAACAATCAACTTTAAGAAATACATACAGAAAATAAAGTAGAAAACCGAAAGTACATTTGCGTTAAAGGGAATGTTCGTATATTGCAAATTAATTCTATATTAATACCGCTGTATACGTCATAAACATGCTCGCTTACCTCTGCTTCTCTCAAGCGACTCTTTTTCTAACAAGAAAAAAATGTAGAAAATATAATTTTCATCAGGAGCAAATGCTAGTCACGAAAGTTAGGCTTGCTCTTTTATTCATAGGGGAAGATGCGAGGATATAATAATTCGTAATTAATAAAAATAATCAGACCCACATAAATAATTTATTTTATAATTATGAAATCATTATAAGTCATGGATCATATTCGCTTATCAGATGTAGAAGTTCGATATAATATAACAAACATGGCAAACAAAACAGTTTATTTAGTTTTTTCGACCCTGCCAACCAATGCATATTGTTGTATTGAGCTGCATTGAACGAGCGCACATATTCTCTATAATGTCTGTCTTCTCTTGAACAGTCCTTCGGGAAAATGGATTTAATAATAAGGTTACAATAACACACAATTCCGAACTCATTGCAATACTTCAAATTAATGTTTAAGAATTAATAATACATGCAGCAGCTAACATCATTCCGCTCAAACAATTACATTGGACTCGCAAATCACAGCACATTCCCGCTGTCAATACTGCTCTGTGTAACGTTAAATAGTCGTTGGTGTAGCTCTCGGACCAGAGCTTCAAACAACACACAACAGAAGCATGTGCGCCTAGGACGGACTAAGGAGGAAGGCACTTGCGCGCGCATCATATTCTCATTATTTCTACGTCTTTCCTGTAGCTCCGAGAAACGAGCAAGCGTTGCGATACAGTATTCAAAAAATCAAAATAAATTTTAATGTACGTAACGCCATTTTGAGAAATACACATTCTACGAAAATATTGGGCTTGCGCAGCAAGCATAGATTGCCCTGAAAAATCGCCCCTGATTTTCATCCATCTCATCCTTTATCTGTTCTCTGGTCCCTCTATGGGCCATGGTCCCCCGGTTCATAATCACTGTTCTACCACAGTATAAGCACAGTCTAGTATATACAGCCACGAAGCTCAATACGTAGTAAATATGCATCCACAGATAGTTGCTAACCACTAGGATCGCTAATATCGTCTCATTACAGACAATGCGAAATAGTAACCGGCACAGTCGATTGTTTCTTGCACTCTCACAACTCAAGCTTCATGACCGTATATACTAGACTGTGGTATAAGTATTAAACATCTTAGACACAAAAGTAAAGTGAGGAAAAGAGTGCCTCATCATAAAAAATATGAAGTATCTTCACATACTGCAATAATCCAGTCGTCACAAACCAAGATGATGTAATTCTATAATGCCGCCAGTTACCAGACCGATCTAAGATTGAAATTCTCAGGTTTGCTGAACATTTTGTAAGTGAAACGACTTTGGTAGTAATAATGACGTTGACCCCAGAAGCAACTGATAATACACAATGACGGGAAACGTGCAATGTGCTGTCACACGCTAACACTGCCCGCCCCACAAACCTCTTTCCTTTGTAATCGACCCGTCATACTAAATCCTCTCTCTCCTGGCAAGAAGAGTAATATGAGCAGACTTTTTTTTATCAACATTCCATCTCCGGTCACCATGACCAATCATTAATGTTATTGGATCAAGTAAATGCAACTGCCAAACATTCAAACACCTTCATCGTCTCCACTTCACTCCGGGCAGATAGTAGAACATTTGAATAGAAAGATGCAGAAAGGGCACATCCAACAAAAAATTAGTTTGTTTTTTCTCCCATTACATAATAGATCTTGCTCTCTCAATTAATATCTCTCAATAAAAGAATTGTATTCCAATGGATACCATACCATTGTGGAATCCTGGGAAACGAGAATGCGGATGCTTTAGCAAAGAAGGGAAGCACTGGTACTTACAGACCTGTTACTAAATCTACGTATCACTCTGTGAAAAGATTTATTAAATCTACATACTTAGACTTCAACAAACAAAATTTGATAACACAATCTCAAGGGAAAAAATGGAACTCTCTGCATCATAATCCATAGTTAATTCCCGATTTACCACGAAAATCGTCTGTAGCTGCATTTAGATTGGCAACAGGCCATGATTGTTTGGCCAAACACCTGCATAAAATTGGAATATATCAGTCTCCTAACTGTCCATTGTGCAACTCAAAGTAAGAAATGGATTCGGAACACCTCAAAATCTGTGCTTCAGTGGCTGGCCATGATAATATCTTTGAAAAATATTGGAGTGCAAGAGGTCAAATGACTTTATTGTCAAACGCCTGGCATTAGAAAACAACAACATAATAGATCTTTAGTTCTACCAAACTGTGTAAAAAAGACACAGATAACTGCACTAGAACCTGTTGAAAACGAATGTGAGAATTCTTATAAGATGCAGAATGGTCACATCTACTGCAGATATACTCTTTATGCAAAGTAGGGACATTTCATAATGAAGTTGTTCATGTGGCAACATTGAAATATGAAAAGATGATTGTTGCTGTAACCTGCATGTATTAACCATGTCTTCAGAAGAAGAAACAAAAGGCAAAAGTAATGTGAACTAATGAAGAAAAGTAGTGAAACTGGTCGTTTTACTGTACAAGTTCAGTTTCAGCATTATTATTTCTTCACTCACTCTTTCCAAAATAGCTTCATTTCTTATTGTCTGTCCATTTCATACGCTCCATTCTTCTCCAAATCCACATTTCAGATGCTTCCAATTGCTTCTCTTCATCATAATGTCCATGTTTCTGCCCCATATGATGCCACACTCCACACAAATCACTTCACTAGTCTCTTCCTTAGTTTTTTTTCCAGAAGTCCGCAGATGATGTTTCTTTTTCTTTTAAAAGTTTCCTTTGTCATTGCTATCCTTCTTTCGACTTCCTGGCAGTAGCTCATCTTACAAATTATAGTACACCCGAAGTATTTGAAGGTGTCCACTTGTCCTACTGCAGCATTTCGAATTTGCACGTTTACCATCTTCATTTTTTCTTCGTTTAGTTTGAATTTATCTTCATCCCATACTGCTCACAGCTGTCATTTAGCTCCAGTAACATTCTTGTCGTATCCACAATATAGAGAACATACAGTAAAGACACCTAAGCCATTTCGTGGGAACAAATTCTGAGTGCGCATGTCACGAAACCGGGTGTATTATCTGGAACCTCCACCAGATGGATCTCCATCTACGACAGGGCTGGCATAATTTAATATCAACTGAAAACATTCATTACTCATCTTCTAACAATTTTAAAGACATGAGGCAAAGGAGTGGCAATATAACCATAATAATAATTACTTCTGTATGCAATCATTATGAAAATAGTCACTAATTGACGCTAACGTTCAAGTCACTGTTTGAGACTTATGTTGGTAAAATTGATCCAAGTACAACATAATACTTCATGGCGTCCGTTGCGGTAAATTGCGAACATGAACGTCAACAATGGATATAAGTATTTTGACTTCCTATCGACATAATATTAATGATAGATAATATACATACAAAATTATTCGTATTACTGACCAATAAAATAAATAAATATTTTACTAATATTTTGATAGTGGTTTGATACTAGCGACATAGTTGGATTCATTGAGAACTAGACCTTACTGAGCTTTAATTTAGTACAAACAACATCAAAGGTGGCGACAAGAGTTGTCCCTACTGATTCTTCTTACACTGTGGTCGTACTCCTCTCCCTATTCCAATTCCTTCCGACATTTCTTCTCCTATACTGACTAACCCGTTGTTTCACATAAAGATTATTGATCAGCCTCATCTCTTTCCAGTCACACCAATTTTCTTCAGGATTCCCACAAGTTTATTCTAATCTACTCTGTCAAAAGCCTTCTCGAGGTTCACAAATATTACATATAACTTGCTTCTCGCTTGTTATCGACTATGAGTTGATACCGTCATTAAATGTAAGCGGTCTAGTGGGTACTGAAAGACACTGGTTCGCTGCAGACCACAATTAACAACCATCACTACGGCCTATGAAGCAAAGCAAATAATACCACCGCGCGTCACATGTAATAACAGATCTCACGACTTCAAGTGGAACTTTCATTTCAGACGCCAAATGAATTTCCTTGTATTTTGTAAGTATGACGGCCTTGTGAAATCGCTTCTCAAGGCTGGCGGAACAGTAACACTGTTAGGACGGTTACCGAAAGAAAAACACATGATGACATTACTAATGGCTGACTGAAACTTAAAATACTCTACAAACATTCTCTGTGCTTATGTATATACGTTAGATTGAAGGAATCAGTTTCGCAAAGGGGAATCAATTACCAATTTCATCTACACTAAAAATTAAAATGCATAATTTTGACTGTTCCGATATAAATTGCAATTGTTCACTTATTAATGAAATTAATGAGGTTAAATACTTAGGTATAATAACTGATAATCGTTTAAAATGGAATAATCATATTCATTATATTTGTAATAAATTACGTAAAACATTATGTTACTTTGTTGTTCTAAGAAATATTTTGTCAATTAACTGTTTACGCATAATTTATTTAGCAATATTTCAATCTATATTTATGTATGGTATTATAGGTTGGGGTGGAATTTATAAATCCAACCTTTATCCGTTAATTTTACTACAGAAAAAAGTATTAAAAATTTGTTTAAAAAAGCAGAAAGATTACTCAAATGGATTGTTGTTTAAACATTTCGAAGTTTTCGACATTAAAGAAATTTATTATTTTATTTTATTAAAATATTTTCACAAAAATCTCAATAACTTTGAAAGGTATAGACAAAAATATAGAACTAGAAATATGAATTCTCTGCGTTTGTCTAAACCAAAATGTACAACCAATGCAGCTTTTTATCAAGGACCCAGATTATTAAACAAATTTTATTCTAATATAATCTTAACCACGAATCCTCTCCAAATTAATAAAAAAAATTGTATTGTATTTATAGTTTGGTTTTAAACATATTAAACACTTTTAAATCTGTATTCACTCTCAATTTTAATTTTATTTTTGTCTATACTGGAATCCCCTCCTGAGCACGAGTCTTACTAATTGAGGCGTAGGCTAGTTTATCTTACATTGTATTAACTTGTATTCATTTCAAACTTACTAGCAACAAATAACTAACTAAATAAGTAAGTAAACAAGTAAATAAATAAATAAATAAATATAAACTGTTACTCCAACGTTGACACTGTTAACATGGGGTATTTGCATTTCCCCGAATATGTTCCTTTGAAACTTCCAGACAAGCAAAATATGAAATTTCATATTCTAAACCAGTGGTTCCCAACCTGTGGTCCACGGGTCCCTGAGTGTCCGTGGAACCAAGGTGTGTTTTCAAACTGTATTTCAACTAACAAGCAACCATTCTGATGAAGGCAGATATCTTCCACCATGTTAATAATGTCAAAGTGCTTATACGCAATTACGAGGCCGTCCAGAAAGTAATTTTCCCTGGGGCCGTTTACTTTTTTTTATTTTATTGGGTTATTTTACGACGCTATATCAACATGTAGGTTATTTAGCGTCTGAATGATATGAAGGTGATAATGCCGGTGAAATGAGTCCGGGATCCAGCACCGAAAGTTACCCAGCATTGAGGCTGTTTACAAAAAAAAAAATCAATTGCATAGAAATATTTATTGAAACAGATACAGCAATTGTTGCGCTATCTGTCAACATATTCCCCACTGGAATTAAGACATTTGTCATACCATGGAATCAATTATTATATTCTTGCGTCGTAAAAGTCAACCTGGGATCGGAACCAGCGTTTGACAGCCGTCTGCACCTCTCCTCAATCTATGATATGACAAATGTCTCAATTCTGGTGGGGAATATGTTGAGAAATAGGTCAATAATTGTTGTGTCTGTTCCAATAAATTCTTCGAATGAAATTGTGTTTTCTTTCTGTTAACGACCTCTGGCGAACTATTTTTACGACCCTCGTAATTGCGATCGAGTGGCCAAAATTTGTATAAGCACTTCTTTTGAAATTATTAACATAGTGGAAGAAAAAAATAATTTTTTTACCTGCCCCCATCAAAATGTTTGCTTGTAAGCTTATCTTTATCATGTTCTCTGACTTGTATCAGATTGTTGGAATATTTTTTTTATCTCAGACTTTTGAGAGACAGAGTTTAAAAGGAGTGATTTTATCTGAGGAGTTGTTTTTTATAGCAAGCCTTGAGCACCCATCCGATATTTTCAGGTTCTTAAAGTCTAGTCTTCAGGGTCCAACTTTAATACTGTGTTCAACGGTCAGGGCAAGACTCAAACAACGATAAAAAATTAAACTTGTGGTCTTGCTGACAACAGAAAAAAAAAATTAACATAAAAATTATAAATTGAAAATGATAATTTATTTTCAGTATCAATCAATCTAATAGAAATTCAAATATAATTAAGTATAGAAAATTCAACTAAAATTACAAACACACGAGGATAAATAAAGTAGTATAAATTACCTTTATTACATTTAACAGAATTAAACTTATCAATCGAGAATTCTATTAATTTCCAACTGTCAATGACTTTCTGTCAACACATGACGATTAACTCTCATCCAATATCTTTGGAAATACAAAAGAACATCTTCGTTGATTGATATTAAAATTAATGGAATATTATTCTTTCTGTAATGAAAAACAAAACAATTGTATGAAAAATCTCTTCTTCGTGAGAAATAATAGTTTTCTCTTAAAAAAAAAAATAATAAGAGGGATTGTTAGTAATATTCTAATTCGAGCTCAAAAAATCGTGTTTTCTACAACATCGCTGTTGCAATCTTGGCTGTATGCACTACCTATACAAGGTGATTCACGAGGATTTACCGCCACTTACGGAGCTTATTTCCGACGACATTCTGAGCAAGAAATGTCATATAAGCATTTGTCCTAATCTCAATATTTTCAGAGTTACACTAATTTGAAATTGTTAGTAAAATACCTTTTTTCTTTAGTTTTAAGGGAAAAGAATATAACAAATAGAGAATGAACTATCCAGAAATATCATTTCTGTAATTAGCTATTGTGCTGGAGCTAAAAATGTGTTGTTAATTGCTTTGCATAAATTTTGTTTTTCAATTTTTAACTGAAAAGTACATCATTCTTACGCACTTATCACAAAATTGTTACAAATCATATGACTTTAGGAACCTGATTCTTTACATTTTAATTATGATCCTAATGTATACAGTCTTAAGGGGTTAGGTACAGCTTACAGCAGTAAAATTTTTGGAAATATTGAACATTTTTTCCTCCATTACTGTATCTTGTACAATAATGAAAATTGGTATGTGTAAAACACTGTCCTTCCGCTTTATTAAAAAATATTTTTAAGATTTAAAAAATATATTTATATATATTTTTTCAAAATTCAAATTGCTAGCAGTTCACTGTGCAGTGGTGAAGCGTTTCCCTCATAACTCATAAACTTGTTAACTTTGTAATATTCTCTTTTATTTTACTGCTGAAACTCATGTTTACAATATCAAGGTCTTTCAACTACATTCCCTAATAAATAATATATATTTTTTTATTTTGTGTTAGAAGAAAATACTGATATTTGATCATTTTTAAAATGAATTTATTTTTTATCAGATCATCTATCAAAGGTAGAGAAGTGATCTTGCATCATATTGTAGATATGACATGCATAAATACACACAAAATATTTCATCACAGAATGTTGGATAGGTTTTGAGTTATGTGGGAAACGCTTCATCACTACACAGTGAACTGAATTTTGAGAAAAAAAATGGAAATATTTTTTTTTAAATCGTAAAAATATTTTTTTTTCATATAGCAGAAGGACAGTGTTTTATACATACTAATCTCCATTATTGTACAAGGTACAGTAATGGAGGAAAAAAATGTTGAATATTTCCAAAATTTTACTGCTGTAAGCTGTACCTAACCCCTTAAAGAATTTACAAGAGTGGCGTGATTTGTAACAATCGCTGCGATAAATGCGTAAGAAAAATGTAATCTTGTAGTTATTTGCGCATTACACGTTTCCACTGTTTTATTGTTTTGTGTTAACATTACGTACACGTCAAGAAGAGCTCAAATAAAAACTACACGTGTAGACGTCACACAGCTTGGCTGGCCTTTTGACCCACGTCTGGTAAGGGTATGCTACAATACATCTTTTATAAAGTGGACGTAATGAAGACCGAATTGAGGAGATCGTTTAAGATGTTCGTTACGGCTAGCGTGAGTAGCGGGAGGCGACAGAATACGACAGTCGTGGGTCCAGAATTGCCGGAAAAGGACCACGTGAAGATACCACGCGACAGGTGGTCGCAAAAGTAACGGCACTAACTCTTCTCGATTCCAGCAATGATTTTAGTTCTGTTGATATCGACCTGCTTTTTGCAAAGATGAAGATTTTGCACCTGTCAGACAATACCTTGAACTGGATGAACTCCTACCTACGTGACCGTCAACATGTATTTCACTTGACAACCAGCTCTCCCCATGGCGATGCACAAAGGTGGGAGTGCCCCAGGGCTCCGTATTAGGACCACTACTCTTCTCTATCTACATTAATGACTTCTGTTAAGTTGGCTATTTAACGACGCTGTATCAACTACTATGTTATTTATTTATATATCCATTCATAAAATATTTTGCCATTCATAAAATATTTTGATATGATACCTCTTCCACAAAAGGGGAGATCTAAAACTGAAACTTGATTACTATATTTCAGTATTATTTGTATCTATCCTGGTAATAATGAACAGTTTGACTCGTAGACATTTTGTTTTTCAGCATTAACTTCCCATGCGTGTATGAAAAGATTAGAAGAGAATGGCAGTTACGTAGACCTTCGGCCCCCCCCCTACTACCAATAATGCATAGCACAATGTCAATACGGCGGTTGCTGTCGTCTGCGATACATTCGAACTTTTCTGTTGATTTTCGAGTTCATTTTTTTTTCTGGTTATTATATGCTGTGTTAACTCTCGCTAGTGGTTTTATATTTTATTTTATCCGTCTTAGTATTTATTTTATTATTGTAAATATTTTTGTTTTATTATTATTATTATTGAATTAATTTGTATTACTATCTTTGTATCACCTCCGTGACGGATATTCTATTATTATTATTATTATTATTATTATTATTACTATTATTTCTAGCATCAACTTTATTATTGATCTCTTTAAAATTTATGTAGACTACTGGACTGTACCCGAGCACGAGCATATGCTCATTTCGGGTATATATATTCATATGTATCATTTCAAATGTAAATTGTGAATAAATTTGAATTTGAATTTAGCGTCGATAAGATTGGTGATAGCGAGATAGTATTTGACGAGATGAGGCCGAGAATTCACCATAGATTACCTGGCATTCACCTTACGGTTGGGGAAAACCTCGGAAAAAATCCGACTAGGTAATCAGCCCAAGCGGGGATCGAACCCGCGTCCGAACGCAACTTCAGATAGGCAGGCAAGCGGCTTAACCGACTGAGTCACGCCGGTGGCTTAATGACGTATCAAAGAACTTAGAGAATTGCCGATATCACTTCTATGCCCACGACCTAAAACTTTACATACATTTCAGACCCAATTGTGACTTAGCCACTGTGTCCGTACATTGACCTGGACAACCGCCACTGGCATATTATTCATCGAATGACTGTTGCCTGCTTCTGTATTCAATTCAATTCAATTCAATTTATTAAGCCATTAAACATACAGTGATAGGCTTCGTCGAAAAAAAAAAACATACATTTTAAAATACACATATAATTGAAAACATCAATTAGAATGAAAACACAAAACATTTTGAAACTCTAAAATTAATGAAAAAGGACTAGCTGGAGACGCAATGCATATTGCGCTAAAGTGCCAGGCAACGAATGATTTGAGACACAGTTGGGTAGATAAAAAATTTCTACAAATAAACGCTATAGTAGCTTATAAAAAAATGAATGGTCACCTAAACGCCAGCAATTTGCATAAATTAGGAAAATTTCTTTTTAGAGTTAAAATTAGATGGGAAGAGAAAGTCAAAGCTCTAAAAGAGATGGAATTATAAATGTTGAGTAGTCACACGATAAGAAACTACGAAGAGTAGTCAATGAAGTTAACAGAACAATTCTTAAGAGATTGAGCATAAAATGAAAAAGCTAAGGTAGGAGTTTTAAATACAAGAGCTATACTTATTATTAGTTGTGTACCATTATTATTTCTATTATTATTATTATTATTATTATTATTATTATTATTATTATTATTATTATTATTAGTATTGTAAACAGAAGATGCTTATAGGTTCATTATGTATTAGTGTGTGTTATATTTGTATTGAGAGTGATGGCGGATTAAGAACTGGAATACATCTAATCCGCCATAACGTGAACAATGATTGATGAAATAAATAAATAAATAAATAAATAAATAAAAATTAATGAAAACACTTCACTCTTATGTAATAATTGTAACTAATGTAAATAACTTTATTTATTAAAAACAATTTCGTATGAATTTATGTTAAGAAACTCATCTACAGAGTAGAAAGGATTAATTAAAAGCCAATTATTATAAAATCTAGCTTTGAAACTATTAGTTGGTAACTTATAATATTGATTGGGAAGCTTATTATATAATTTCATCCCCATGACACAAAAATTTGTACTAGTTTTATGTAATCTACAGTATAGAATATTAATTTGTTCACTATTTCTAATATATTGGCTATTAATGAGTAATTGTCTATATTTTGTCGAGTGTAAAGGACTAGGTCGTGTGTATATATATATATATATATATATATATATATATATATATATAAATTCATGATAGTTAATATCTGTGATTGTTTGAAAAGAGGTCGACAATGTTCAAGATAGTTTGACTGACATAGAATTCTAATGGCTTTCTTTTGCAAAATCAAGACACTCTCAATTTTGCTACCATTTCCGCAGAAAATTAAGGCATGCCTAATTATCGACAGTATTGTAACAACAGTGGTTATAGATACAATGGATGTTTAAATTTTAAAAGAACAAGTTTTAAAAATTAATTATCCATTAAAATTATAAAATTACTAAACCCAAAAGTTGTTTGAACACGTAACGACCTACGTAACTTCTTCACTAGTCATGTTTATTACATCTTACAATAGGCAACGAGGTCAGATTTGTATAATTTTCACATTTACAGCGTGTTCGAACAACTGTTGTATTTAGTAATTTTACAATTTTTATGATTATTTGGAGAGTGTGATCCCAAAACTCGCTCCGTACATTTGGTCATTTTTTATGATTTATGAAGGCGGCCTGCGCACGGCCTTGGGGCATGCATACCATTCCATTCCGGATAACACAGGGACATCATTTTATTTTTACTAACATTTTTAACATTAACCTGGCTATACTTTTGGATTAATGATTGAGACTCGGAAACACAGTTTGCTACCCCCTTCCACGACTGGAGTTCGATGGTACTGGCGTAAAATACAAACACATCACTTTACTAGGTATACGAGGGAAGAAAAGTCGTTCATCCATTTACGTAAAGTAAGAAATATCGCGATTTTGAGTTTGAAAATTTTCATTAGGTTTTGTTTAATCAAAATACACTACAGTGTTAACAATAAGTGTTTTTACTCACGAACTGAGTTATCCATGCGAACGTATTCATTATGCAGTGTATATTATACTGTCTACACCACATTAGCGTACAATATAGAGAATGAAGTTAAATTGAAAAATAATTATAATATGGATATTTAAACACATTTTTGAAAATGTGTGGCCGTTCATTTCGATACAGGCTTCAGATCTTTTGGGCCTATTATCGCACTATAGACTTTTGCATCTATTTCCAATTACCAGTTTCGTCCTTCATACTTAGTAACTCATGTTGAAATAATTCTGTACCTACTCTATAAAAGAGTACCTTACGTACTGTAAATTCAGTCTTCACTTCTGCCAGACCCGCACAGATAAAATTACTCAGACATGCTATCTACTGTCCGTCCAAGTGATTATGCCGCAGGATCGTAGAAAGGGGGGAAATCACGTGACAGTTAATTACTTAACGAGGCCCTTTTATTTAAGTTATTTTAAACAGTTGCATAATATTACGTAGACGTCCAATTAATTCCTAACAGAAATTAATGTTTTCAGAAAAGAGCTAAGAAAGCCCAGCCACTAGTCTTTACAGTGGAGCGAGCAGAAGCAGGTGAGGGAAATCGGGATGCGACGTAGGCAAACGGACGACAGTACCTGTGCGAAAATATGATTCAATATTGGAAATTTTCGTCACTGGAAAACGCGAACACATTTCTGAAACGTACTATACTCACTCAGTACTGCGGCCTTGGTTCTGTGTGGAGGACAGTTGGAATTTCGTTAGCAGAAGGGGTGGGAGTGAAGTACATTCAAAAACTCAGGTACAATAAAAATTGAAGTAAAAATAAAATGATGTCCCTGTACAATCGGCCACTTAAGCGGCCTACGTGCGAGGGCAGTCTCCAGCTCGTATCCCTCTAATTTTTTTTATTTTATTGGGTTATTTTACGACGCTGTATCAACATCTAGGTCATTTAGCGTCTGAATGAAATGAAGGTGACAATGCCGGTGAAATGAGTCCGGGGTCCAGCACCGGAAGTTACCCAGCATTTGCTCGTATTGGGTTGAGGGAAAACCCCGGAAAAAACTTCAACCAGGTAACTTGCCCCGACCGGGATTCGAACCCGGGCCACCTGGTTTCGTGGCCAGACGCTCTGACCGTTACTCCACAGGTGTGGACTCCCTCTAATTGGTGACTAATAGACAGAACAGAAATCTACGACACGAACTCCACGGCTTTAGATCTCTTACCTCTGCCGGGTTTGAACTTGAGAATCTCGGACCCAAAGGTAAGGATGTTTAACCACTAGCCACCGAAGATGACTGTGTACAGTACAACGCAATCCAATATTGAGGTGAGCTCAAGTTTGATTCTTGGAAGTAGCCGCAAGTTTTTCAGTCTGTAAATTCTTTCGCGAAATTAAACATCTGTATTTAACTACGATCCTAATTAGCTGTTAAATGCGAGATAAAAATAATAAACACAAACAAAGAAAGAGCCGCTAGCGAGGGGCTTAGTTGCAACTGGCGGCGAAGGTCGTAGAGGTGAAAGTTAGTAAACTGTTTGTTTTGTGTATTCTTGAAAAGTACACAGTATGAACTGAAACTGAGTGTGCAAAATAAAGTGTATTCACTGGTAGAATACGATTCTTAATCTACGCCTCACGCTAATGTATATAGCTGATTTACTTATTTAGAGACCATTTATTTCCACCTCAGCGTCCGAATAGATAAAACATGATTTAAGAGTACTGGGTAGTATTTGCAGTATTTTCGGGTATAAATATGTATGTATGTATGTATGTATGTACAGGGACATCATTTTATTTTTACTTGCATTTTTATTGTACCTGCATTTCTGAATGTACTTCACTCTCACCCCTTCACTAATGTCCTTGCTCCCGCCAGACACACAAACTTACGGCCGCTGTTACATTCGAAGTCTTCAAGCAGTGAAGTAAACACTGCAGTGTATAGTGTGTTTCAGAAATATGGATGCGTTTTCTATAGAAGAAAGAACCTATATTAATAATATCGTACTAAAAAATTATATTCAAGAAACGATAAATTCAATTTCAGAGACTATGCTTCAAAATGTTTTTAATAATACTCGTACTGAATTGAAGCCTGCATTGTAATGAACGGCAACCATTTTCAGCAACTTGTTTAAAAAATCAGATTAGCTTTTTTTGAATTGAGGTGGCTAGAAGCAAAGGAATGCTAGTGACATTTGTAATAACATGAGTTAAGTGCATCCAGTGTAAGCAAAAGTGTCTAAAATTTTAGTGGCAAAGGGATATTTTAATCGCATCACACATTAAAATTTAAATAAAAATTTCACCGATTTTACGAAAGCTTAAATATTTAAACCCCATTTTCTCAAAAGTAACTTAAGTGCACTTACAGCCCTTTACTTACGACCCCCTCAATTTAAATGCACTCTCTATATTGTATGATAACATCAATAATTAATATGCTAAATAAAGTAGACATGACATAACGAACATAGCCGCCTGAAAAGTTGAGTTTTTTTTTTTTAAATGTTACTACTCTACTGTATTTTGATAAATTCCGTAAAAGTGATGATCAAACTGAAAATCGTAATATAGTATTTCCCTACAACATAAATGGATACACTACTTTTCTCTCCTCCTATACCTAGTAAAATGATTTGTTTACATATTGCACTAGTAACATCAAACTCCTGTAATGGAAGGGGGCAACAGTGTTTCCGAGTATAGCCAGGTTAATGTTAAAAATGTTTGTAAAAATAAAGTGATGTCCCTGTATGTATGTATATAATATTTTTTCCTCTGTTTCTGTTAATCACAGACTAATGTCCTTTGCACCGTGTGATAAACAAAAATATGTTGCTGAGTTGTGAGCTCCAAAATTATCTTTCACTGTTTTAATATAGACATAGCAGAAAGAAAAGTGTATTGAAAAAGAAAAATTTTGCGATTGTCAACAGTTAGGAACACCCATTACAGAAAGTTCTAATCTCGCACTTTTCAAACTTTCTTCCCATGTCAAGAACATATTATTTCACAAAATGAGTAGGATAAAAATAATATTTCTTTTAGGAAAATATTTGGGGCTAAGAGGGATGAAGTTACAGGAGAATGGAGAAAGTTACACAACACAGAACTGGACGCATTGTATTCTTCATCTGACATAATTAGCAACATTAAATCCAGACGTTTGAGATGGGCAGGGCATGTAGCACATATGGGCGAATCCAGAAATGCATATAAAGTGTTAGTTGGGAGGCCGGAGGGAAAAAGATCTTTAGGGAGGCCGAGACGTAGATGGGAAGATAATATTAAAATGGATTTGAGGGAGGTGGGATATGATGATAGAGAATGGATTAATTTTGCTCAGGATAGGAACCAATGGCGGGCTTATGTGAGGGCGGCAATGAACCTCCAGGTTCCTTAAAAGCAAGTAAGTAAGTAAGTTCAATTACACAAGCACAATGTGACAAATCCCCATACGTTTATTGGAACAACTGGATAATACCCACGGCAGAGCAATGTCGATAGTCGACGTTACTCGCTGGCCACTAGTCACCAGGCCGTACCGAGCCGTGCCAAACAAAATACAATCGAAATGGTGGTAGTAAAATTCGCGAATATATTCTTAAATAATTCACTGCATTAGTCAAGTGCAAGACTTCTGGCTTCTGTTGCATTCAAACAATTATAAAATACGATAATTTGGTCCAGGGAGCATCCGTTTTTGATGCAAAGATAATTTGTTTGGCTTGTTTCTTAAATAAAATTACGAAATGGCGTTCCTGTGCTTAACATTTAATAAAAAAAGAAATATAGCAAAACTGTTTTGTCTCGAGACTCTCATCTAAGTCACGTAATAGGCCACGTAATCTACTTCAATATATTTGCGCAAATATATATCTTGTAGCTAACAGTGGTGCTATCTCTCAGTAATGTTCAGAACGAAGGAGGTAGAGAGAGAAAAGAAACAAATTTCTCCCTCCAACAACGCCACACACCAACGTCGTGTTCTTATGTTGGCAAGATTGTGTATTTACTTAAATTTGGTGCTAAACGTAACGGCACGGTCCAAAGATACCGTGGGAATTCTCCAGTTTAGCGCGTTTTATTTTGTCCTATAAAAATATAACAATTTTCTCCACATTTTCACTTACTTACTTACAAATGGCTTTTAATGAATCCGCAGGTTTATTGCCGCCCTCACATAAGCCCGCCATGGCTCCCTATCCAGTGCAAGATTAATCCAGTCTCTATCATCATATCCCAACTCTCAAATTTAATATAACTATTTGTATCATTTACAACCATAACAACAAGCAAATCAGTGTCTCTTGCACTCTTATTATCCCATCGTCTAATAGTATATTACGATACAAGGTTGGGAAGTGCTTATTGCAAAATCGAAAAGTTTTAAAAACGAGCACAGCGAATTTTTCAATTTCGGAGATATTGTAATGCGCTTCACAAATGTATATTGTACAGTATTTTTTGCAAATATAATTTGAAATATCCACATATAGTGGGACTACTTACGGCAGAGATAAATTTGACAATTTTAACCATTTCTGTGAAAACGGTACACGTTTCTAAAAATATTAAGTAAAATAAAAAAGTAATTTCTGAAGTGGCATTACATCTCAATAAATATTTGCCTTACATTAATGAAAGCTTATCCACATATAGTGAACCTACTTAGGATATGATATAAATTTGACAACTCCAATTTTAACCATTTCTGTGAAAACGGTACAAGTTCCTAATAATGTTAAGTGAAAAAAGGTAATTTCTGAAATGGTATTACATTAATGAAAACTTATCCACATAAAGTGGCCCAACTTAGGATATATGAGATAAATATGACAACTCCAATTTTAACCATTTCTGTGAAAACCTACAAGTTTCTAAAAATGTTAAGTGAAAAAAAGGTAATTTCTGAAATGGTATTACATTAATGAAAATTTATCCACATATAGTGGCCCTACTTAGAATATATGAGATAAATATGACAACTCCAATTTTAACCATTTCTGTGAAAACGTACAAGTTTCTAAAAATGTTAAGTGAAAAAAGGTAATTTCTGAAATGGTATTACATTAATGAAAATTTATCCACATATAGTGGCCCTACTTAGGATATATGAGATAAATATGACAACTCCAATTTTAACCATTTCTGTGAAAACGTACAAGTTTCTAAAAATGTTAAGTGAAAAAAAGGTAATTTCTGAAATGGTATTACATCTCAATAAATATTTGCCTTACATTAATGAAAACTTATCCACATATAGTGGTCCTACTTAGGATATATGAGATAAATATGACAACTCCAATTTTAACCATTTCTGTGAAAACGTACAAGTTTCTAAAAATGTTAAGTGAAAAAAGGTAATTTCTGAAATGGTATTACATCTCAATAAATATTTACCTTACATTAATGAAAACTTATCCACATATAGTGGCCCTACTTAGAATATATGAGATAAATATGACAACTCCAATTTTAACCATTTCTGCGAAAACGGTACAAGTTTCTAAAAATGTTAAGTGAAAAAAGGTAATTTCTGAAATGGTATTACACGTCAATAAATATTTGCCTTACATAAAAGAAAACTTATCCATATATAGTGACCCTACTTAGGATATATGAGATAAATATGACAACTCCAATTTTAACCATTTCTGTGAAAACGGTACAAGTTTCTAAAAATGTTAAGTGAGAAGAAATAGTAATTTCTAAAGTGGCGTATGAAGAGTCGAGGGACGAAGACTATTAAAAACACAATTTCGGACCTAAAACATTCGTAAAAATATAACTACACACATTAATTTATCTACAGAAAAATCTTAAATTTTTAACGAAAAATATGACTTTTCATTACACAGGCCTACTTCAGTTCCCTTAAAAATAATACGAGTACGATACGACAACTGACCCGGAAATGAGAGATGTTGGCATAACTAAAGTGGGAAACAACTGCCGCATTATTAATGAACTTATTGACTGCATCTTCACAGGTTCAGAATTGTTTAACGGGTAGCCCAATTGCGTTACCTATCCTTCTCATTTTATATTAATACATCTTAAAAGGAATGCCGTGTCACTCTTGGTAAAACAAACTTCATAACAGTACAATATAGGTTCATTTCGCCATGTGCAGCCAGCCGTCACGTCTCGTGCCCACCAACTTTCACCATTGTACATCAAAACATGACAGCGTAATACGCAGAGATACGTTTCAAGACGGCTTTACTGTACGCAACTCTTGAGGCGCAGTTTTGATGCTGTGTAAAAGTCACTGCTATGGTTTCTGCCAGGTCTTGGACACGGAATAAATTAAATATGTATGAAATTATAACCTTAGAAAGTAACATTTGGGCAACAATGCACAACACGGAATATCTTAGTGGTATTTCCGAGATTTTGAAATGGACTTCATAAATGTGTATTGTACAGTATTTTCTGCAAATAGTATATTTTGAAATATCCACATATAGTAGGACTACTTACGACAGGGCTGGGCACAATACGTGATTCTGAGAAATGAGCGCTGTGTGCTTTAAAGAGCTGTTCTTCCGAGCGCTGTGACGTATGCATACTGTACGTCATTCAGTGTCGGTGCAGTGGTGACTCTGCAGTATAATGGCGAACTTTGAAGACGGACTTTCCGCTCATACACTAAAGCGTCCCGCTACTTCCAATGCTTTTAATGCATCATGGGAGAAGTAGTTCTTTTTGGTAGAGAGCAGTGAGTTAGCAAAGTGTTTAATTTGTCATAAAACGCTCCAACTGATTTAGAAGAGTATCTATTTGATATTAATATTGCATTATCAGTTATTATAGCCTATATTTAGTAATATATAATTTTAAATTATACAAGTATTAAGTTATATCATAGTATAGTATATTACAGTTTATGATATATCATATCATATAAAGTTACATATTATATTATTTTATATTGTTGTAATCTTTTATCATAAATGTTTATATTATTAACACCCTACCATTATATATGATTGTAATCCTTTATGTTTATATTATTAATAGCCTACCATTATGTAATTGTTAAAGCACCGTGCGTATGGGTTATGTAAATAAGCCCAATGATTTATGTGTGTGCATAGAGCGAAGTTTATTTCATTAAATTAGTCAGAGTGTTATAAAGTCTGTACTGTACAATGGATTGATGTAATATCCTTATAAACTATTATGTTCTGACAGACTGAATGACTAGAACAACCGTGGCTCTTGTTATATTAATGCAGGGAAGGTAGCTGTAATGCGAGTCCGCCACTGCGTGAGCGTTCTGCTCTGGCTTGCCTTGCGGAGCGAGAGCAGCTCTGGCCGACTAAATGGAGCCGCTCTCATGCCCGGCCCTGACTTAGATATACGAGATAAATTTGAATGTTTAGTGTATTTATCATTGTAGCTAAGAAATAAAATGCTAAGTAATCGATAAACAATAATTTATTACGAGGTTATGAAGGAATATAATGTAACACAAAACTAATTTCTACATTACAGAAAGATAGGCTTAAAATAGAAAATTAAGAAACCGAGGAAGATGTTTCTTGCACGATCGTGTTTTTTCTTGTATTCACAGCTATTGTGTTAGGCCTTGAAAGTTAGAATTCTCACACAGGAACTTGTTGCTAAGGAAACCATTCTTCATAACATAAAACCATACTGAAATAGACCCATTACAGTGTACTTATTAGTTACCATTACAGTGCAGTTTTGCGAAGGCTTTGGAATAATATTGCTTTAAATTTTCAATGCAAAATGTATTTGCAATTTTAAAAATATGATCGTGCAAAAAATGTTGTACAATACACGTTTGTGAAGTGCATTACAAAATCTCGAAAACTGAAAAACTCGCTCTGCTCGTTTTTCAAACTTTTCCTCCGTTTTGTAAAAATGCACTTGTATCATAATATAATATTAAACCAGGAACGTTTAGTTTACAGCAACGTACGGATAGCTAGTGCTACGATCACTGGAGTAACATTTATGTATATTCAAATTACAGTGTTGCCACATTAGTTACAAATTCTTCGGACTAAATTTTGTCACTACTGTCATTAATATTTTCGTCTTCATTCCTCTTCCTGAATTCTCACGATGTAGTCAGTTCGCGCGAATTTTGAGATATTTTGCATTATCAAATACAGTAATCCCCCTCTTATCCGCGGCTAACTTCGGCGACATTTTTTAAAACTTATTTCAGCGCTTAGCGTCTTAATCTGAACAGATGAATAGAAAATCCAAAATTTTCAGGATTTAGTCACACCCTACAACAATTTTTTTTAAGAAATGAATGTTAAACTGTATTTCAGCCTAACCTGTATTTATAAGATAATGATTTTCATCAAATATTAAGTACGAAATTGATAAGTTGGACACTTAGAATATTCAAAGTTGGTTAATTAAAAATTACGAGACGGTGAGCGTGCGTAATGTATTATTGAGTATTTAGAGGTTGGAATAGATAGAGAAGATAGACAAGAAGCTGATATTACGAACAGAATTACTAAAGGCAGAACAGTAAGTAACAGCAATGTTGAATGATATTCTATGGGGCAGACATATAATAAAGGAAAATAAATTGCAAATATATAATTCAACAGTCAAAAGTACTGTTACATATGGTGTTGAAACATGGAAATTTAATAAAACATTAGCATAAAAACTCATGACAATGGAAATGGATTTTTTAAAGAAGATCAGCGAGACATTCGAAATTAGAAAAATTAGAAATACAGTTATACGATATGAAATGAACATTTAACATTCTGTTTTGGATTATGCGAGATATAAGCAGTTGACTTGGTGAGAAGAATGCCAGAATAAAGGTTACTTAAAATGGTACTGGAATGTTGTCCGTTTGAGAGAAGAAGGAAAGGGAGACCTCGAAATTCATGGTTACAAGAGATCAGAACAGGGATGAGAGACTGCAGACTGAACGATTGGATTGTATGGATAGAGAAGAGTGGAGAACAAGAATAAGATTTGGGTGCTATTCATAGACATTTCGCAGCACGCGCTACGAGCGTACTAAGCTAGCCCCGGCTATCCACTGGTTACTTGTACAGAATTCAAATCATATCCTATCGCTAACACTGGTTTATGAATACGAAAAACGCTGATCATCCACCGGAAACCCCTGCTAAAAATGTCTATGAATACGGCCCTTAGAGCTGTATTCATAGACATTCTTAGCGCGGGCTTCCCGTGGATGATCAGCGGACTAACGTTTTCCGTATTCATAAACCAGTGTTAGCGATAGGATATGAATCCTGTACAAGTAACCAGTGGATAGCCGGGGCTAGTTTAGCACACTTGTAGCGCGTGCTGCGAAATGTCTATGAATAGCACCCTAAGACTTTAGGCACAGAAAAATGTGTAAACATTAGAAATCTGTTTGGATATTTTTAAAGAATTAAATATTGACCCAATTTTAGAGAAAATAAAAAATTATAGACAGAAATGGAAATCTCATATATTCAGGATGCCTAGAACAAGGATACCACGTCAAGCACTGAATTACCACCCTTTAGGAACAAGATCTTTGGGCCGTCCGCTGAAACGATAGAGTGAGACCGTAACAGGCCACCAGACTTAAAGCGTGATAGGAAGAAGAACAGCAATAATCTTCATCGGTGGCGCTACAGTCCTTTAAGGATCCAGACCGACCAACCGCCTGCTGGCCTCACGTCCACAT